>NW_006408593.1:6651852-6658206 GCF_000296735.1 Chrysochloris asiatica | reverse complement strand
AAGAGGACTTAAAACATTTACTGATGAAGATCAAAGAGCACAGCCTTCAGTATGAATTACATCTCAATGTCAAGAAAACAAAAATCCTCACCACTGGACCAAAAAGCAACATTCTTATCAAGGGAGAAGTGCTTGAAGTTGTCAAGGACTTCATTCTTCTTGGACCAACTATCAACACTCATGGAATCAGCAGTCAAAAAATCAAACAACATATTGCATTAGGCAAATCTGCTGCACAAGACCTTTTCAAAGTGTTGAAGAGCAAAAATGTCAGCTTGAAGACTAAGGTGCGCCTGACCCAAGCCATGGTATTTTCAATAACCTCATATGCATGCAATAGCTGGACAGTGAATAAGGAAGACCGTAGAAGAATTGATGCATTTGAGTTATTGTGTTGGAGGAGAATATTGAAAGTGCCAAGTAAGTGCCAATAAATCCATTTTGGAAGAAGTGCGGCCAGAGTGCTCCTTGGAAGCTAAGATGGCCAAACTTCGTCTTTCATACTTCAGACATACTGTCAGGAGGGACTAGTCACTGGAGAAGGATATCATGTTTGGTAAGGTGGAGGGTCAGAGAAAAAAAGGAAGACCCCAACGAGATGGATTGGCCAAGTGGCAGCATCGATGGACTTAAGCATTGCAACAGTAGTGAGGTTGGCCCAGGATCAGGAAGTGTTTTGTTCTGCTGTGCATAAGGTCACTATGAGTAGGTACCAACTCGATGTCACCTAACAACAAAACAAACTTCATAACCAATTCCTCTTTTGTATATTTTGATAAAAAGTTAGGACAGGCTTACTAAACATCTTTTTTGTTCTTAAATTTGTGTTTAACACAGGTATAATTAGAATTGTGGTACTTTAACATTTTACAAATTTTAGGTTCCAAAAAAGAATCCTGGTAATTCAGTGGCTAAGTCCTCTGCTGGTAACTGATTAGTCAGTGGTCAGATCCCAAGACTTTCTCCATGAGAGAAAGATATGTTCTTTTGTTTCTGTAAAGATTCCAACCCTGGGAGCCCTATGGGGCAATTCTACTCTGTCCTATGGATCACTATGAGTTGCAGTTGCCTCAACAGCAACAGGTTAAGTTCCAAAAGATCTATATTTCCTATATGTACCTTCTAAGAGTCATGAGAAAATATGGGAAAAAAAAGGATAGTATATGGACAAATGAAAATCTGCTTCAAAAGAAAAGGCATACCGTGTGGATTGACATATTCTTCAAACAATAGAGCAGTGAATGAGATAATGTGAGGTACATAGAAACATGTCAGAATCTTCTTGGATTTAAAAGAAGCCCTGGTCATATTGTGGGTTATGAGTTGGCCTGCTAACCTCAAGGTCAGCAGTTCGAATAGACCAGCCTCTCCATGGGAGAAAGATAAGGTTTTTGGCTCCTGTAAATATTTGCAGCCTCAGAAACCCTATTCAGGGTTGCAATGAGTTGGGAATGACTCCATAGCACACACAAGCATCCTAGTTATATGATCAGAAGAAATGCATATGTATGTGCATCTAGAAACATGCCAAAGAAATCAGCACTATTTATAATGTCCCATAACTGGAAACACCCTGATGGGCATCATCACAGTAATGGATAGCCACTAAACCTGAGCTGGTAATAAGTGTATATAAGCTACAAGTACATGAAACAGCATAGATCAGTCTTATAAATATAAACAGGAGGAAAAGATGCCAGACACATGATAGTATATTTATTTGATCCCATTTATTTATTGTATAAGGCATCTTGGTGGTGCCGTAGTTGACCTATCAACTGCTAGCTGATAGGTCAGCAGTTCTAACTCATCAACCACTTTATGAGAAATAGATGCGGCAGTCTCCTTCCCTAAAGATTTACAGACTCAGAAACCCTGAGGGTCAGTTCAATTCTCTCTGATAGCATTGCTGTGAGTCAGAAGTTATTAGGTAACAGTAGGTTGATTATGGTTTTGATTTTATGTATACTTAAAAAACCTTGAAGTTATAAATCAGGACTATAGATAATCTTGAAAGGATAAAGGTTGAAAGACTACATGAAGAGAATTATGGGATTCTGAAAAATCTTTATTTTGTAGTTTGGGTTCTAGCTACTTGAGTGAAGATTTATTTATCAAGGTGTACAGTTGATATTTAATATTTCTTTGTATTATGATTTTAATATACAAGTGACACGGTGGGGTAAAGCACTGCCCTGCAAGACCAGTTTGAACCATACGGTCAGTGGTTCAAACTCACCAATCGCACCTTGGACAGCCTATACAGGGTCACTATGAGTCAGAACCAACTCCACAGCACTTAAAAACAACAGTGTATGGGATGATATGTGGAGATTTGGATATTACAATGGAATTAGCTATGCTCAGACATGCTCAGAGTTCATATCTGCTAGGAGAGTTGTAATACAATAAACACATAACTTATGATTTCATGTTAAATAGAATAGTAACTATGAATGTAATAAAGACAAACAGTGGTAAATTAAAAAGAAGAACGGATTGCTCTTCGGCTTGGGGAGAATCAGGAAAGCTTAATGGAGGTGATTATTGCATTTTGGGATCAGCCTGGAAAGATGAGTAGGAGCTTAAATGTGTGCAGAGAGCAGACAGGCCCACAGGGAGAGCATGAGAACAAAGTCCTATGAGAACAAAGTCCAAACAAATTATGTGCAGGCATGTTCTAAAGCAGTTGCCTGTATGTCCTGAACATATGGAATAGTGGGAGATAGGGCAGAATGAAAAGTTAGTGCAGAATTTTGGAACATTTTCAACATTAATGTAGAATTTGGATAACTTAGTTAAGTATTGCTGTTTTGGAGCCCAGTGGACTTCATCAGAATCATACCTATAAAGAAAGCAAAGTCAATGAAATGTAGAACCGCAGCTTGGTGTAGGTTAGAAAGGACATATGGAAAGGACAGGGGTACAGTTGACTAGATTGGCAGCTGGTTTAGATGAAAACAAGGACCTAAGGTGGAACATTCATTTCTCTGCTTGAGTGATAGGGGTTTGTTGAGGAGGAAATTATGTAACTCTGTCTTAGGCAGGTTGAGTGTGAGCTGCCAGGAGTTTATGTAGGGGTTCAATAACCACTTGGCTAAACAGACTAGAGTATTAAAAAAGAGAGGGGGACAACAGATTTGGCTTTGGATGTCATATGAATAATCAAGAGTCAAAGTAAAATGCAGTAAAAGCTCCATACTCAATCTTAGTAATGTCACATTCAAAGTAGTAAATGATTAAAGACTAATTAATGGAAATGCAAGTAATAATACAAACAATAGTGATAGCAATGTTGTTAAGTGCCATTGAGTCACTTCTGACTCAATGGCAACCCTGTATAAGGTTTCTAAGGCTTTAAATCTTCACAGGAGCCAAAAGCCTCACCTTTCTCCTGTGGAGTGGTTGGCGGACTCGAACCATGGACCTTGTAATTTGAATTTTAATGCTTATCATATGGAACTAGTGCACTCCCAGTAATTGCAATAATATATAAATTTCTTGAGAATGAGGACTGGGTTTTGTTAACCATCATATCTTCAGTACTTTCATATTTTCTCACCCCTAGTAGGAACTTCTGGCCCCTAGAAGCCTCCTGGTGTGGTGCTGTAGGATCCACACTAGACTGTAAACCAAAAGGTCAGAAGTTCAAACCCACCAGCTGCTACTTGGAAACCCTATACAGGGTCTCTATGAGTCAGAATCCATTCAGGGGCACTTGACAACAACAAAGTAGGTAGTGAATACATGTGTTGCTTTTAAATGAATTAATTATTTTTACATAATGCTTTATACTATTCAAGGACTGGGAACAACAAGGTCTGCTCTTCAAGCCCATTAGCTGCCCTACAGGACAAAGACGAGGCTTTCTCTTCCAGCAAAAATTTAAAGCCTTGGAAACCCTTTACAAAGTAGCTATGAATCTGAACAAACATAATGGTACTTAACAACAATAAATCAGTGTTCTCAGTGCCTCAACAGATATTGTGTTTATGCAAGAAAACATATTACGTAGCACTGAAATGTATATTTTTACATGTTGTTAGCTGCTATCGAGTTGGTTACAACTCACAGTGACCCTACTATGCATGACAGAACTATTCACTGTTTGGTCCTGTTTCATCCTCACAATTGTTACATTTTGGCCCATTGCTGCTGCCTCTGTCAGTCCATCTTCTTGTGAGATCTTTCTCTTTTTTGCTGACCCTGCACTCTACCAAGCATGATATCCTCCTCTTGGGACTAGTTCATTGTGATAATATGCCTTAAGTATGAGGGAAGAAGTCTTGCCATCTTGGCTGCTAAGGAGCATTCTGGTTGTACTTTTTTCCAACACAGGTTTGTTTGTTCTTCTGGCAGTCCATGGTACTTTTAATATAATTCCCCAAACCATAATGAATCAGTTCTCTATGGACTTCCTTATTCTTAAGCCAACTTTCGCAGGCATTTGAAAACACCATACTTAAGTCAGGAGTACCTTAATCCTCAAACTGGTGACTTGGATCTGGAACACTTTAAAGAGGTCTTGGGCAGCAGATTTGCTTAATGTAATATGCTATTTGATTTATTTACTGCTGCTTCCATAAGTGTTGATTATGGATCCAAGTAAAATGAAGTCTTTGCCAAATTCAAACTTTCTCCACTTATCATGATGTTATTTTCTGGTCCAGTTGTGAAGATCTTTGTTTTATTTACATTTATGTTCAATCCATATTGAAGGCTGTTGGCTTTGATCTTCATTAGGAAGTATTTCATGTCCTCTTCACTTCCAGCTTGCAAGGTTGTATCAGTTGTATATCGCAGGATGTTAATGAATCTTCCTCCAATACTGATGCAATGTTCTTCTTCATATAATCCAGTTTTTCAGTTAATTTACTCAGTATATAGATTGAATAAGTATGATGAAATTATACAATCCTGGAGCATACCTTTTCTGATCTTAAAAACTTGTGTTCTGCTCTAATAATTGCCTCTTTGTCTATGTAGAGGTTCCTCATGAGTACAGTTAAGTGTTCTAGAATACCCATTCTTTCATTGTTATCCATAGTCTCTGATTGTCCACACAGACAAAAGCTTTGTGTAGTCAGTAAAGCACAGGTAAACATCCTTCTGGTATCCTCTGCTTTCAACCAAGATCCATTTGTCATCAGTAATGATATCCCTCATTCCATATCCTCTTGTGAATTCAGATTGAATTTCTGTAGCTCCCTGTTGATGTACTCTTCTAACTGTTTTTGAATTATCTTCAGTGAAATTTTACTTGCATGTGATATTAAGGATATTGTTCAGTGATTTCTGCATTCTGTTGAGTAGCCTCTCTTTGGATTGGGCACAAATATGGATCTCTTCCAATGAATTGGCCAATGTCTTTCAAATTTCTTGGCATAGATGAATGAGTGCCACCTGTTCTGCATTAGTTTGTTGAAATATTTCAATTTTTATTCTTTCAATTACTGGAGCCTTCTTTTTTTGCTAATGCCTTCAGTGCTGCATGGAATACTTCCTTCAGTACTATCTGTTCTTGATCACATATTACCTCTTGAAATAGTAACATTGACCATTTCTTTCTGGTACAGTGACTTTGTGTGTTCCTTCCGTCTTCTACTGATGCTTTCTGCATCATTCAATATTTTCCCATGTTGTTGTTAAGTGCTGTCGAGTCAGTTCTGACACATATTACCCTGTATAGAGTTTCGGAGGAGTGGTTGGTACACTTGAACCATTGACCTTGTGGTTCAAACTTACGTTGCAGTCCATCATATTAACCCACAGCACCACACCATAGAATTCTTCAATAGCACAAGTCAGTACTCAAATTTCTTTGTCAGTTCTTTTACCTAGAGAAATTCTAAGTGTCTTTGCACATTTCATGATAATACTTTTTTTTCTCACGCTGCGTTTTTAAATTTTCTGTTCAGCTCTTTTACTTCCTCATTTCTTTCATTCACCTTAGCCTTTTTTTTTTTTTTTTTAATTTAAGGTTTTTATTGCGGATTGAGTAAAAGTTTACAGGGGACATCATCAGTTTCATATTCAAAAATTCATATAATGTGTTTTATTACATTGATTATAATGCCCCCCCCCCCCATATAACATCAGTTAAAAGTATTTTTTTTTTTTTTTTTTTTTTAGCATACTAGTATTGAGAGATTGATTTTCAAGCTCAGTAATTCAGGTTTCCATTGCTTCAAATATAGTCCTTTGCTCTTTCAATGTATTGTCCATTTCTGAAATCTTAGAATTAATCTTCTGGATTTTTAATGGCAGGTTTTGTATTGTTTCAAAATTTGCATTTTTTTTGTCTGTTTGTTCTTGTAGTGTTTTCCTGAATTCTTTTAAAATTTTTTCTATGGT
>NW_006408593.1:6639412-6648002 GCF_000296735.1 Chrysochloris asiatica | reverse complement strand
AAGTATTCCTTTATATGTGGTTCAGAATTCTGGGACCATCCCCTGAGCCTGCTTGGTCGGGTATTCTGTGTTGTTGTTGGCGGAGCTCTGTACTACACGTCCACCCGATCTGCCATCCTGTTTGTTCTCTGCTTTTTGATGTTAAAGAACAAATTTCAGAGTCTCTTCTGAGATATGTTTTGTCTTTTCTTTCTTTCCCAGACTTTTAATGACCTTTTGCTTTCTTCATGTATGATGTTCTTGATGTCATTCCATAGCTCCTCTGATCATTTGTTAATTTCTAATGCATCAAATCTTTTCTGAATATGGTCTCTAAGGTCAGGTGGAACACATTCAAGGTCATATTTTGTCTTTCATAAACTTGTTTTCATTTTCTTCATCTTCACACTGAACTTGCATTTGAGCAATTGATGCTATGTCCACAGGCTGCCCCTGTCCTTGTTTTGCCTAATGATATTTTGTTCTTCCTCTTTGTCTTCCCACAGATGTAATCACTTTTATTCCTATATATGTCATCTGAAAGAGCTGAACAGAGGTCCAGGTGTATAGCCACCTTTTATGTTGTCTAAGAAATTTATTTGCAATGCATAAATTGTTTATCTTGCAAAATTCTATCATATTATCTCTAGCTTCATTTTTATCACCAAGGCCATATTTTAGAGCTATAATTTATAGATTCTTCCTGTATATTTTCAACCTTTGTGTTGCAATCACTAGCAATTATCAATGAATCATGATTGCATGTTTGATGAAATGCAGACTGAAGAAGTTGGTAGTATTCCTTAATTTCATCACCATTGACTGTAGTGGTTCGTGTGTAAATTTGTATAACATTGTTATTAACTTCTCTTCCTTGTTTTTATTATGTGTCATGGGCCATTTTTTTATTCATATTGACCCTGTTTAGGGTTTCTAACAGTAACTGTGTGTTTGAAATGCCAATCTTGTGGCTAGCAGTCCTTTGTTTATCCTATAATGCCACACCATAACTCCTTGTATGTGTGTCCTATGACAGACCACATGTACTTAAAACTAGATCTTGAAATGTGCTTTTTGATGATGAATGCAATGCCATTCCTCTTCAATTTGTTATTCTCAGCATAGTAAACCATGTGATTGTCTGATTCAAAACAGATTTGATGCATTAGAAATTGTCAAGTGCAATCCATTTCATGTCATCAATGCCTAGAATATCCATCTTTATATATTCCATTTCATTTTGACACCTTCCAATTTTACTAGATTCATACTTCATATATACCATGTTCTAGTTTTTAATGGATGTGTGCAGCTGTTTCTCCACATTTTGAGTTGTGCTCCATCAGCAAATAAAGGCAATAAAAGCTTTACTCCATTCACATCATATGGTCAACTCTACTTTGAGGTGACAGCTCTTCCTGCCATTATTTTGAGTGCCTTTCAACCTGAGGATATCATTTTCCAGCACTATATCTGCCAATGCTCCACTGCTATTAATAATGTTCATAGGTACTAAACATTCAGAAGTAATCTGTCTATCCTTCTTACAAGTCTGTCTTAGAGTAGAAGCTCCACTGAAACCTATCCACTATGGGTGATCCTGCTGGTATTTAAAATGATTGTAGTTTAGCTTCCAGCAGCATAGCAACATACAAGTCACCATAGTATGATAAACTGACAGATGAGTGGTAAATATTCATACATACAACGCTAGTTCTCTACATGGTAAAGAGAAACCAATCATATATCACCACAAAATGATCTGCAGTTACTGAGCAACATCTTACCATTTATCTGGTTCTAATATAAGTATAAGGAGCTCTGGTAGCATAGTGATTACAAATCGGACTGTGGACCACAAGGTCAGCAGTTCAAAACTACCAGTTGTTCTATGGGAGAAAGATGAGGTGTTCTGTTCCCATAAAGATTTACACTCTTGAAAACCCTGGGCAGGGTCACTATGAGTCAGAAACTACTCCACGGCACACAGCCACCACCACCAATATAAGTGTAGAGTCCTGGTGTGGCACTGTGGGTTGCTGGACTGCAAAGTTGCTTTGAACCACAAGGTCTGTGGTTCAGGCTTACCAGCTGCTTCTGGAAAACCCTATACAGGGTCGTTATGGGTCAGAACTGATTCAATGGCACTTAACAACAACAGCAATTATAAAAGTCTGATTGATTTCATATTGGTAATTGCAGGGGAAATTCTGAGGGAGAAAGAGAATAAGAAACATAGCTGGAATCACTTCAGAGAGTGTGTTTTGTCACACTGCAGTGGTTATAAACCAGCACTGGATATACATACAATGCAATAATAGTCACACATAGAAAGGCATGGAGTTCTAATACATGCTAAAAGATGGAATAACATGGAAAACATTATGCTAAATAAATAAGCAAGCTTCAAAAAGTTTGAAGAAATACCCTGGTTTTTTTTTGGAGTCATCTTGTATTGTCCGAGTATGATTCCACTTATATGCAATCTTTAGTGTCAATAGTGTGTATGTCATGAAAATTACCCAGGACAAACACTTGCCCCATTCTAACCTCTTCTTAGAAATGTTATATGACTTTTGTTTTATTTTTTCCAAACCACTGAAACGAATTCTAAAGACTTAACTCTACAATCACTTTGCATTAAAATACATTGATTGGAGTAAATAGCACATGTCCTATTCTAATTCCCACACACATCCTGGAAGTCATACCAAAATGATAGCAATGGGAACACCACTTTGATATTAGAACTTATAACAGTATCTCCTACTCATTTTTTATAGTCTCTGAACAATTACTGGGAGTTTCATTATTATGGCCTTCTACTTACTACTGCAGGCTGTCTTAGTCTCTAGTGCTGCTATAACAGAAAACCCACAAGTAGATGTCTTTGACAAGCAGAGATTTCCTCTCTCACAGTATGTGAAGCTAGAAGTCTGAGTTATTCAAGCTACTGACTCTGCACCAAGATAGTTGACCCCTTTCAGCATATGTAGACTAAGTAGACCCCCAGGTTCACAAGATACACTCCACTTCCAACTCTTCTTTCTTTGTTTTGTTTTTTCTTTCTTTTCTTTTTTCAACTTTTTATCATGAAAAGGGAGAAGGTTTATAGAACAGATCATCAGTTTTACCTTCAACAATTCAAATAATTCTGACATTTAGTTTCATGTCATTGACTGCAATCCTCTCAATATAACATCATGTATCTCACTTCCTCCCTGTCTTTCCTGTTTCTATTCCTCCTTTCCTAAACCTACTGAATTTCCAGCCAAACAGTAGCTAGGCCTACAGTGGGAACATTAACACGAGTGAGGTGTGCCTCTGAGAAAAACCAATCATTTGAGATCAAAAGTGCAGCACCTACTGAGGGATAGTACTTCTTGGTCTCACCTTGATTTGTGAGAGGCAGAAGGTACAATGGTTAAGAACTTGGTCTTTGGAAGCATTGAATCCTCAATCTTTTGAGTTAGTTTCTAGAACAAGTCCCATTTTACTCAGTGAGAAACCTGAGTTGAAGGTCTGCTTTGCTTCTTGTTGACTAGTAAGTGTTGCAAAAATAGGTCTCTGGTCTCAGTTCCCAATATCTTTAAAAAATATGTTGGTTTAGGGGCCAGAGTGCAAAATTTATTTCAAAATTCTCCTGTCATTTTGGTATGCTACTCTGTGCTATGATTTTTTTTTTTTTTTTTTTTTTATGTTTTATTGTGAGTTATGTGATAGTTTACATGGGAGAACATTAGCTTTACATTCATCCTATTGTATATCATTTCAATGCCATGGTTACAATCACCTCCATGCATCATCAGCCAACCAAAGGGTATACACTACAAGCCTGCCCCCGGGTCGTCAGCACACAGCTCCTTTCCCTTGTTGGGTCTAAAGTCCCTAACCGCTCCATCTCTCCATGTCATCTTCTCTGCCTCCATCTCTGGTGTCACTGCTTCTCTGGGTAGGGTCCTGCTCTCAGCTCTTCTCCCTTGATGGCCTCAGGGATCTCTGCTCCTAGACTGCAAAGGCAATCACTCCCCTCCTTTTGCTACAAAATGTCTACCTTTATATTTCCAACACTCACAATCAGTCCTGATAAAGTTATTCACTATTGCATCACAAGAGACCTATCCAAATCTCCTTTCATCAGCCCCCACCCAGGCAGATTGGATACTACTCAGTGCAGATTTTACCTTCCTCCATGCCCTCTGGATCTATGCTACCGCTAGAAAGCTTGTAAGCCAGTCACTTCTTGCCTTTGTAGCCACCCCCATTTTGGGTAGCCAATGTCCAAGTTTCCCATCCCTGTCTACTCTGTGTATGGAGGTGGTGGGAATGGTCCTGGCTGTAAAGATTTGTTCCTTCTTTTAAGCTACTGCATCCATAGGTGTAGGTCAAGTTCATTAAATTGTATCAGATTACACTTTTTCCTCTTCTTTCTTCTTCTATTTGAGCTCTGATCATCCAGTCATTGAAGCCAGGTCAAGTGGGTATTATCTGCAAGTGTGGGTGTTCTTATACATATGCCCTCTCTATTATCAACTGGACACAACTGGACTGCTCTGTGGCTATGTCACTGACTCTGGGCCCACGAGTCCCCAGATCTTGCCATTCTGTTGGCCATGCCGGTTTCCACTCAGGTTCACAGGAGTCTATTGAATATTTTATGACGAAGGGGGTCACAAATCAGAGCATGTATTCCCATTGAGTCTTAGTCTTGGAAGGGGGTTTGCCCTGAGGGGACCTAACTGCTTGCCTTGATGTCTGCTGGGTGAGCAACTTGCTTATTCTTGTAGTAATCAGTTGGTCTGTTATTATTGTTTTGTATTTTTCCTATAGGTCTTTCTTTCAAGAAGTATCTTCTGTTTCTCTAGCTGTTTGAGGCTGGTCTGCTCATCCTTTAAAGTGGAAATTTTCCGTCTTTGAAGATCTGGATGGGGTTCAGGATTCCACCTATAGTCTTATGTAATTCAGAGGCTCCGCAGGAAGCCTCCTTCACTGGACACATTGCAGACCCATTTTAGGTATTCCAATCAGTTATAGGCAGAAGACGGACTTACAAGCTCTCTATGATGATATTTTTGGCTATTCCTTTCTCTCACCCTCAAGTGTCTATTTTATAATGGTATGACAGGGAAACCAAGATTCAAAAGACAGCCAAGCGTCTTAACATTATTTCCCCCCTTTCACCCATTCCAACCATGTCTCAATCCCTGTCTCTTAGAGCCCTGTTGTTTCAAGGTTTACATCATTATTTACCTCTGTCCCACTTAGCCCAGGCAAACCTGTCTAATTGTATTCCCATCCACTTTTTTCTTCCATTCCCTCCCCCTTCTTATGTATTACTTCCTTCCCTAGCACCCAAATTATCCTATGTCTATTACCTACCCAGTGCTCCACATTCCCCTCGCTCCCTTCACCCCACCCCTCACGTATCAGTAACCAGCAATGGATTCTTTTACTGAAGTGCTCTTTCTATGACTGACTAATTTCACTCAACATAATGTCCTCAAGGTTCATCCATGTTATGTGGTGGCTTACAGCTTCCTTGTTATTCTTGAAGATATCATTTTATTCCATTGTTTGTATGTACTACAGTTTGTTTATCCAATCTTCTGTTGATGGTTACTTAGGCTATCTCCATCTTTTTGCTATTGTAAATAGTGCTGCTACGGACATTGGTGTGCATATATCTACTCGTGTTCTGATTCATATTTCTTGTGAGTAAATAACAAGTAGAGAAATTGCTGAATCATAAGGTATTTCTATTTCAAACCTTCTGAGGAAGCGCCATATTGGTTTCCAGAAAGATCGGATCATTTTGCAATCCCACCAGCAATGTAGGAGTGTCCCAGTCTCTCCACATCCCTGCCAGCATTTATTGTTCTCCACTTTTTTTGATCTTTGCTGTTATTGCTGGTGTGAGATGTATCTCATTGTTGTTTTGATTTGCATCTCTCTAATGGCTATTGATCGTGAACATTTCTTCATATGTTTGTTGTTTGCCCAGATCTCCTCCTTGGTGAAGTGTATGTTCATGTCCTGTGCTCATGTTTAAATTGGGTTCTCTTTTTCTTGTAGAGGTGTTGTAGTTTCCTGTATACTTTAGAAATGAGTCCCTTGTCTGATGTGTCATTGCGAAAGATTTTTTTCCAATCTGTGGGTTCCCTTTTTACTCTTCTGGTGAAGGCTTTTGTTGCATATAAGTTTTTAATTTTTAGGATGTACCACCATCTGTTTAGTCTACTTTTGTTTATGTAGTTTTCAAAATGTTTTGTAGTCTGTGTATTCCCTGAATTAGTACCCTCACATTTGTCCCTATTTTTTTCATTGATGGCCTTCATAATTCTGGGATTCACATTTAGTTCTTTAATCCATGTTGAGTTGGTTTTTGTTTGAGGTGTAATGTGAAGGTCTTGTTTCAATCTTTTGCATATCGGTTTCAAGTACTCGTGGCACCATCTGTTGAAGAGACTATAACCTCCCTATTGTCAAAAATCAGTTGGCTGTATGTGGATGGGTTAATTTCTGGATTCGAGATTCTGTTCCATTAAACAATGTATCATTCGTTGTACCAGTACCAAGCTGTTTTGACCACTGTTGTTGTTTTTAGGTGCCATCGAGTTGGTTGCAACTCAAAGCGACCTTATGCACAGCAGAAAGAAACACTGCCCGATCCTGGGAAAACCTCACTACTGTTGCCACGCTTGAGTCCATCGATACTGCCACTTGGCTAATCCATCTATTATATCCTTCTGCAGCGACTGGTCCCTCCTGACCATATGTCCGAAGTATGAGAGATGAAGTTTGGCATTCTTGGCCTACAAGGAGCACTCTGGCTGCGCTTCTTCCAAAACAGATCTATTGGTTCTTTTGGCAACCCATGGTACTTTCAATATTTTCCTCCAACACCATGACTCAAAAGCATCAATTCTTCTACAGTCCTCCTTATTTACTGTCCAGCTTTTGCATCCATATGAGGTTATTGAAAATACCAGGGCTTAGGCAAGAAATGACTGGCTTACAAGCTTTCAAGAGGGAACCTAGATCCAGAGGGTTCAGAGGAAGTTAGAATCTCCACTGAGTAGTATCCAATGTGTCTAGGCGGGGCTGATGAAGGGAGATGTGGATAGGTCTTTTGTGACACAATAGTGAATAATTATTATCAGGACTGATTGTGAGGATGGAAATGTAAAGGTAGATGTTTTGTAGTAAGTAGAGGAGTTATTAACTTTGTAGTCTAGGAGCGGAGGTCCCTGTGATCCTCAAGGGAGAAGAGAGGAGAGTGGGACCCTACCCAGAGAAACAGTGGTGCCTGAGATTAAGGTAGAGATGATGATGTGGAGAGATGAAGCAGCTGGGGACTTTAGATGCAGAGAGGGAGAGGGGTTGTATGCTGATGACCCGGGGAGGGGGGAGGGGGGAGGGGGGAGTGCTGTGGCTTGGGGGAAGCTTGTAGAATATACCCCTTGGTTGGTTTATGAAGCATGGAGGGGATTATAACCATAGCAATGAAAAAATTTACGATAGGATGCATGTAAAACTAATGTTCTCCCATGTAAACTATCACATTATTTACAATAAAACATTAAAAAGAAGAAAGAAACAAAATACCATGTCTTGGGTCAGGTGCACCTTAGTCCTCAAGCTGACATCTTTGCTCTTCAACATTTTAAAAAGGTCTTGTACACTAGATTTGCCTAATGAAATATGTCATTTGATTTCTTGACTGTTGATTCCATGAGTGATGATAGTTGATCCAAGAAGAATGAAGTCCTTGAAAACTTCAATATTGTCTCTGTTGATAAGAATGTTGTTTATTGGTCCACTTGTGAGGATTTTTGTTTTCTTTACCACTGTAGCTGTGTAATAAATTTTGAAGTTGGGGAGTGAGATGTTTCCAACCTTATTCTTCTCCTTAAGCAGTGCTTTGCTTATTCTGAGTCTTTCCTTTCTGTGTAAGGTTTTTAATTGTTTTTTCCATCTCTTTGAAGAATGTCATTGGAATCTGGATTGGGATTGCATTATATGTGTAAACTGCTTTGGGTAGTATTGACATTTTCACAATGTTAAGTCTTCCTATCCAGGATTTTGGTATATTCTTTCATTTTTATAGGTCTCTTTTTGTTTCTTATAGTAGTGTTTTGTAGTTTTCTTTGTATAAGTCCTTTGTTTCTCTGGTTACATTTATTCCTAGATATTACATCCTTTGGGTGGCTACTGTAAATGGTATTACTTTCCTAATGTCATTTTCAGTTCTGTCGTTTCTGTTATAGAGGAATCCAACTGATTTTTGTATGTTGAACTTACATCTTGCCACTTTGATGAATCTTCCAATGAGGTCTAGCAGCTGTTTTACTGAGTCTTTGTGATTTTCTACATATAGGTTCATATCGTCTACAAATTGAGAGAGTTTCACTTCCTCTTTGCCAATTTGGATGCCTTTAGTTTCCCTATCTTGCCATATGGCTCTTGCTAAGACTTCCAGCACAATATTGAATAGGAATGGTTCCTGTTTGTGGAGGGAAGGCTTTCAGTTCCTCTCCATTGAGCATAATGTAGGCTGTTGTTGTTGTTGTTGTTGTCATGTGCCATCGAGTCGGAACCGACTCATAGCGAC
>NW_006408593.1:6630238-6635293 GCF_000296735.1 Chrysochloris asiatica | reverse complement strand
ATTGGTCTATAATTTTCTTTCTTAGTGATGTCCTCCCTGGTTTTGGTATGAGGGTTATGCTTGCTTCATAAAATGTATTAGGAAGTTTTCCATCTTCCTCTATATTCTGGAATAATTTGAGTAGAATTGGTGACAGCTCTTCCCTGAATGTTGGGTAGAACTCACCAGTGAAGCCATCTGGGCCTGGAGTTCTTTTGGTTGGAAGATTTTTTGAGGACCTGATCAATTTCTTCTTTTGTTATGGGTCTTTTCAGGTTTTCTACTTCACTGTGTGTAATTCAGATAGGTCGTGTTTATCTGATAATGTATCCATCTCTTCTAAGTTTTCAAATTTGTTGTAATACAACTTTTCATAGTATTCTGTTATTATCCTTTTGATTTCCTTTTGTTCCATTGTGACATCGCCAGTGTGGTTTCTAATGCATTTTATTTTTGTCTTCTCCCTCTTTTTTTTTTTTTGTAAGGTTTGCCAATGGTCTGCCAATTTTGTTAATCCTTTCAAAGAAACAGCTTCTTGTCCTTTTGATTTTTTTCTATAGTTTTTTCTGTTTTTTATCTCATTTATTCCTGCTCTAATATTTGTTATTTTTCTTATTTTGCTGGCTGTAGGTTCCCTCTGTTGGTCTGTTTCTAATTTTTGTAGATGTTGTGTTAATATTAGTTCTTTCTTCTTTTTGCATTTATTGCAATAAATTGTCCTCTCAGCATCACTTTTGACATGTCCCAAAGATTTTGGTATGTTGTATTTTTGTTCTCATTTGTTTCTAGGAATTTTGTGTGTTCACGTTTAATTTTTTCTACTACCCAGTCGCTTTTCAGCAGGGTGTTATTCAGTTTCCATATATTTGACTTTATTTCCGTGGTCTTTCTCTTCCTGATTTCTAATTTGATAGTATTGTGGTCCGAGAAAATGGTTTACACTATTTTGATATTTGTAAATGTATGGGGATTTTTCTGTGGCCTAAGACATGATCTGTTCTGGAGAATGTTCCATATGCACAGGAAAAGCATGTGTATTGTACTATTATTGAGTTGAATGCTCTGTACACATCTATGAGGTTCAGTTGGCTGATTGTGTGGTTTAGTTCTTCTGTGTCTTTATCAAGTTTCTTTCTCATTGTCCTATCCATCTTTGAAAGCGGTATATTAAAATTATCCATTATTATTGTGGATTCATCTATTTCTTTATTCAAAACTATTAGAGTTTGCTTTGTATATTTTGGTGCTCTTTCACTGTGTCATAGATATTTATTATGGTTATGTCATCTTTTGTTCAATTGTCCCTTTAATCATGAGATAATGTCCATCTTTATCTATTATGCTAACCAAACAGATAGAAAGGTAGGTAGCTAGCTAGAGAGATAATAGATGGATGGATGATAGATAGATAGATAGATAAGTATAAACATAAACAAAACCAGTTGCTGTCTAATCCTTTCTAGACTCATGGCAACTCTTTGTATTGTGTTCCATAGAGTTTTCAATGACTGAATTTTCTTAAGCATACTATAAGGTCATTCTTTTGAGATACCTGTTGTTATTGTTGTGAAGTTCCATGGAGGCAGCTCTGACTCATATGGACCTTCTATAGGGTGTCTGAGGAGCAGCTGATGAGCTTGAATCTCCAATCTTGCAATGCAAACCAACCTTGCAGTCCAGTGTATTAGCATGCACAGTGGACTAAAATCTCCTACTTTGGGGTTAGAAGCCAAGGATATTAGCTTTCTATATTCTAGATAGCTACCACTGCTGTTGCCACTATTTACCATTGAGTCTGTGGTTGTGTGTTAGTGTTTGTGTGCCACCGAGTTGGTTCCAATTCACAAGCACCCTGTATAGGTTTTCTAAAGCTATAAATCTTTACAAGAGCAGATAACCTCATTGTTCTCCTGAGGATCAGCTGGTAGATTTGAACTGCTGACCTTGTGGTTAATAGCCCAGTGCATAGCACACTAGGTTGCCAGGATTCATTTCCAGATAAATATATAAATATATGGACGCACACATAGTTAGATATTCATTCTATACAATATAGTTTACATTCAAATATGACTGAATAATTGTTAATTTGTAAAACATGTAAAAATAGAATGTTGTTGATGGCACCTAACAAGTCAATTCCAACTCGTAGTGTTCCTTTACAAACAGAAGGAAAGACTTTTCTGTCCTGCACCATCCTTCCCATTGCTGTCATGTTCGAACCCTTTATGGTTGCCACAGTGTCAATCCATCTTGTGGATGGCCTTTCTCTTTTTCACTGGCCCTTCACTTTCACAAGCATGATATCCTTCTCTTGGAATCAGTCCTTCCTGAAAATAGATCCACTGCTAAACCACTTCCCCAGACATATTTTGAGTGCCTTCCTCTTTGAGGGCCTCATTAGCACTGTATTGGACAATGTCCTGCTGCTTTAACAAGGTTTCTTGTGGCTAAACATTCATAATTGGTCTGTCTCTCCTTCTTCCTAGTCTGTTAATCTGGAGGCTCCACTGAAACCTTTCCAACATGGATGACCCTGCTGGTATTTAAAATACTTGTTGCATAACTTGCAGTATCACAGTGACACACAATCCCCCACAGTATGACAAGCTAAAGGATGAGTGTTATTATTTTCAGATCAATTAATTTTATATAGAATATCATTTGCAAAACAAGAACAACATATAATCTCTTTTGTGGTCCTGACAGTTTGGGTAGGTTTATAGGGCACAAATCGTTACATTTTAAGGTGAAAAGCTAGGATTTATGGATTCACAGTTATATGTTAACAAAATCAGTAATGGTTTGACCTTTTATCAATTGGGATATTTTTATTGTAATCAAAATAAATCAATTTAACAGGAAAATGAAGTTATTGGGCAGACGTGGAGGTAATTACAGAAATGGTGGAAAGGCTAGAGAACCATGCTCATAAAGTAACTTAGAGAGTCTTAATAACAGGACTGCTCATTAAGCTCAAGAGGATATAATTGCTGGAGCAAATGTTTTCCAACTGTTTTATATCTGCTTTGTTTAGCTGTTCAAGATTCAGATTCCATGGAGAAGGATCTGGTTGGCCTAACTTGTGCAATGTGCCTGTTCTTTAAACAGAGGCATGTTTGATATACTTAAATAGACTGTGTCAAGTGGGGGGCAATAGGAAACCTTCAAAAACAGAGGTAGAGTAAATATAAAGAGTGTCCTGACAGGCCTATATGCTAGGTTGTGTGTTGCAAATTTGCTCCTTTAAATCACTAGCTACTACACTGCAAGCATATCAGCATCCAGTTTCAACAAATTGGCATGTGCCCTAGAGTTAGAATTAGGTTAGGATGCATGTGCCCTGCCTCTACAACTCACATCACAAGCAATTCCAACCACTCTTCCATGTTTGTGAGAGCCAATCACATTACTTTAAGTAGTCCCATTCTCAATGGAGTGAAATATACATTAAATGGCAGAAGTAATAATAACATTGTCACAGGTAAGGATAACTTATGTTGAAATGATAAGCTAACAAGGTAATATGTTCTCTAGATTTAATTAGCTTGGAATGTGAATTATAATCTCTTTATGAGGGAGGGGATTAATTAAATTCTTTGCCAGAGTAAAAAATGCAGTCTGAAAATTTTTAACTTGAACAGATTATTTTCTCCAATATTAATTAAAGCTAATTCACATTATTTAAACTTCATGGTCATGGTTATTACAATTGCTATTGCAGCAATAGGACAAGCAAAAGGGAAAGAAAAACAAAAAGAAGAGGAAGAAGAAGAAGAAGAAAAAAAATACAAAAACAGAAGACTCAGTAAAATTTTGCCTCTGGCAGTGATCTCTACAGTCAACTATTTTGCCCATTATAAGGGCCAATCAACAAAGTTTCTGATGGAGCAACAAAGAGAGAAATGGTAAATTGATATATAATTCTGAAGCAATCTTCACTTTTCTCTCTTCACCAGAAAGGATCAATTGCCAGAAAAAATATATGATATTTATTGGGGACCTGAGTGTGTGCCCAGGCCCACAGATTGAGTGAAGTATTAAATTAATATGTGAAATTCATCCTTCATACACATTGCCTCAGTACAAATTTTTTTTCAGCTTTAACCTTAGTTCCATAGGGAATGGAACATTTAAGACCATAACACTAATTTGATTTTTAACAGATACTAAAATAGCACAATGAACCAAATAGTCAAATTGGACTCACACAAATAGTAAATCTGACCCAATGTAAAGCTTAAATAATGATATCAGGGATACAGGTAATTGTAAGATACAGAAAATAAAAACAAATGACTAGGACCCTCAAATTACTTTAGTGTGTCTTTGCTTGCCACTGTATTTGAACTGGAGCCTAGATTGACATGAAAGTCTTCTGTGATCTGTCTGGTTTACATTACTTACTCTGAAGAAAGCTGTATTTCAGACATAAAAACTTCCATAATATAGTCTATAAAAACTTTACAAGGAATTTTCCAGGAAGACATTATCCATAATCCATAGGGTTCATATTCGTTTATATAAAATATGCTAGGTGGTTAATGTGAAGTGCCATTGAACCGGTTTTGACTCATAGGGACCCTGAACAGTGTTTTCCAGGCTGTGAATCTTTGCAGGAGCAGAAAGTTCTATCTATTGTAGGGCAGCTGGTGGGATTGAACCTCCAATCTTGTGGTTCGAAGTTCAGGGATAATCCTACAGAGTCACTGTGTGCCTTGTGTTGTTGTTGTTGTTGTTGTTAAGTGCCATCTAGTAGACCTGTATGCTGAGCAAATAATACGAGAAGCTGGGTCTTATGAAGAAAAATGTGGCATCAGGATTGGAGGAAGGCTCATTAACAGCCTGTGATATGCAGATGATACAACCTTGCTTGCTGAAAGTGAAGAGGACTCGAAACATTTACTTATGAAGATCAAACAGCACAGCCTTCAAAATGGATTACATCTCAATGTCAAGAAAACAAAAATCCTTAGCACTGGACCAATAAACAACATTCTTATCAATGGAGAAAAGATTGAAGTTGTCAAGGACTTCATTCTTCTTGGATCAACTATCAACACTCAAGGAAGCAGC
>NW_006408593.1:6624905-6627869 GCF_000296735.1 Chrysochloris asiatica | reverse complement strand
AGTGTGGCAGCGGGAATGAGGTTGGCCCAGGATCAGACATTGTTTCTTTCTGCTGTGCATGGGGTCGCTGTGAGTCAGTTCCTACTCGATGGCACCTGACAACAACAACAACATAGGGTTTACAAGGAATGGCTGGTGGATGTCAACTCCTGGCCTTGTGGGTAACAGTGCAGTGCTTTTCCTACAGTGCCACATCAAGCACATCCTGCTAAAACACCTTCCAAAGGTAAGGACTCTTCTGAAAACAAATGTCATTAATGTCACTTCCAGGAGGACTCTCATGAGAAGCTAAACACAGTCAATTCCTTTCTGCTTTTCTCTGTTTTTGGTGGGAGAAAAATGATAGCTCTTTTGTTGTTGTGTCTTACTGAGTCAGTTCCAACTGCTAGCAACCCTGTATGGGGCTCCCGAGAACTGCTGCTGGATTTGATCTTCCAGTCTTTACAGTTAATAGTCCAGTGCTTATCACAGAGCACAATGCCAAGCTCAGTGATAGCTCTGTTGTTAAGTACCATTGGTCAGTTCTAATTCAGTGAAACCCTGTCGAGGGTTTGAGAAGAGCAGATGGTGTATTTGAACTGCTGACCTTGTGGTTAGAAGTACAGTGCTTATTCTATAGCACCATGCCAAGACTCCTGTGATAACTCCAGTAGTAGTAAACATAGGTTGTATATGTGCTACTTAACTCTTTCGTTAAACTGTGGTAAATACATATGTGTAAGAAATCATTTACTGTATAAACAATCTTAACATATACAACTGAATGGCATTTGTCATGTTTTTCCTGTTATTCAACCATTACCATTATCTTTTTCAAACTGCTTAACTCTTTACATCAACAAGTACATTAAAAGATAAATTGACAGCAATGAAAATTAGTATCAACACAAACATGTGTTCTCCAGTGGGCAAGACTATTTCTGTAATGTTCCATTCAAACCCACAAGGTTAAGGGTAAGTACAGTATGCTCCTAGGACACATTATCCATTCATCACTATATCCTGAAAATTAGAATAGTGCCCAACACATTTTTGTTATGAAGTGTATGCTAAGTAAATGGAGTTTACATCTAACAGAACTTTAGTTCCTTTGTTTTCCATGTATACCACTTATTTCACACATATTAGGTATTCAATACATGTTTGTTGGTCCAAATTAAGGGATTAATTTCACATTCTGTATTGTCTTGATGTGGGATACTGACAAATGTAAAAATATAATATTGACTATGCCAGAAAATCCAATTAGGAATTCTGGTTAGGGATACATTTTGGTTTAAGATGTTTTCATATTATATCTAGTTGCCCAGTGAGAGAGATTGCCCTGAGTTGAATGAACAGACATCTCCTCTTCTAGAAGATAAAATTACTTGTTGATCTGTAAAGTTTTCTACAACTATGGCAAATCACAAGACATTGGTGATCCCATTACTTTAATTAAGAGGGGGTTACTAACGACATTGAGATCAAAAATTAATTTTATTGGAAAACAGATTATATTAATTAAAGGAAATTACCCTTTTAGAAACAGATGTTGTTGTTAGGTGACGTTGAATGGGTTCTGACTCATATCAACCCCATGCACAAAAGAATGAAACACTGTCTGGTCCTGCACCATTCTCACAATCATTTTCATGCTTGAGCCCATTGCTGCTGCCACTGTGCCAATCCATCTTGCTGACGTCTTCCTCTTCTGTGCTGACCCTCCACTTTACCAAACATGAGGTCATTCTCCAGAGACTGTTTCCTCTTTTTTTCCCACTGAATTTATTACTATTTTTAAATATTTTATTGTGAAATATGTGATAGTTTACATAGCAGAACAATAGTTTTACATTCATCCTATCATATATCATTTCATTGCCATGGTTACAGTCCCCTCCATGCATCATCAAACAACCAAAGGGTATGCCCTACAAGCCTGCCCCCCGGTTGTCAGCACACAGCCCCTCTCCCTCTCTGGGTCTAAAGTCCCCAGCTGCTCCATCTCTCCACATCATCATCTCTGCCTCCATCTCTGGTGTCACTGCTTCTCTGTGTAGGGTCCAGCTCTCCGCTCGTCTCTCTTGATGGTCCAAGGCATCTCTGCTCCTAGACTGCAAAGTCAATCACTCTCCTTCTTTTGCTACAAAACGTCTACCATTACATTTCCAAACCTCACACTCAGCCCTGATAACAATTATTCACTATTGTATCACAAGAGACCAACCCCCATCTCCTTTCATCAAACCCGCCTAGACAGATTGGATACTACTCAGTGGAGATTCTACCTTCCTCCATGCCCTCTGGATCTAGGTTCCCTCTAGAAAGCTTGTAAGCCAGTCACTTATTGCTTTTGTAGCCTGCTTCCCTTGCCGACCCCCACCCCCTCCCCCACCCACCCACATTTTGGGTAGCCAATGTCCAAGTTGCCCATCCCTGTCTACTCTGTGTATGGAGGAGGTGGGAATGATCCTCACTGTAAAAATCTGTTCCTTCTTTGCAGCTACTGCATCTGTAGGTGTAGGTCAAGTTCATCAAATTGTATCATACAGATTACTCTTTTTTTCCTCTTCTTTCCTTTTCTGGTTGATCTCTGATCATCCAGTCATTGAAGCAAGGTGGGTGTTTTTATGCATATGCCTTCTATTCTTAATCAGCTGGATGCTTCACTCTCCACTCTAATCCTCTGTGGCTACATCACTGACTCTGGGCCCAAGAGTCCTCAGGTCTTGTCACACTGCTGGCCGACCAGGTCTCCACCCAGGTTCTCAGGAGTCTATTAAATGTTGTAGGGCTTAGCTCACAGCTTCACTACTCTTTTTCCGTCACGTCCCCATATCAGTGACAAACGTGGTCACCAAGCATTCCCATTGAGTCTTAGTCTTGGGGACTTATCCTGAGGGGACCTAGCCACTTGCCTTGATATCTCCTGGGCAAGAAACTTGCTTGTTCTTGTAGTAGTCAGTTGGACTGCTGTTATTG
>NW_006408593.1:6612227-6624715 GCF_000296735.1 Chrysochloris asiatica | reverse complement strand
ATCAGTTATAGGCAGAAGACGGACTTACAAGTTTTCTATGGTGATATTTCTGGCTATTCCTTTCTCTCCCCCTCAATTGTCTATTTTATAATGGTATGCCAGGGAAACAAAGATTCAAAAGACAGCCAAGCATCTTAATATTATTTCCCCACTTTTCCCATTACAGCCATGTCTCAATTCCTGTATCCCAGAGCCCTGTTGTTCCAAGGTTGTGCATACATCATTATTTACCTCTGTCCCATTTAGACCATGCAAACCTGCCTAATTGTTTTCCTGTCTATTTTGTTCTTCCATTCCCCTCCCCCTTGAGACTGTTTCTCTTGATAATATGTCCAAAATATGAGAGGCAAAGTTTCACCATCCTGGGATCTAAGGAGCATTCTGACTGTACCTCTTCCAACACATATTTGTATGTTCTTCTGGCAGTCCATTGTACTTTCAATATTTTTCTCAACACCATATGGAAATGCATCAATTATTCTATGTTCTTCGTTAATCATTCTCCAACTTTCACATTTGAGGTTATTGAAGATATGATGAATTGTATGAGGTGCACCTTAGTCCTCAAACTGACATCTTTTCTCTTGAACACTTTAAAGAAATCTTGTGCAGCATGTATTGGTTAATGCAATCTGTCAGTTTCTTGATTGCTGCTTCTATGAGTGTTGATAGTGGATCCAAGCAAAATAAAGTCATTGACAACTTCAATCTTTTCTCTATTTAGCAAGATGTTACCTATTGGTCCAGAGGTGAATGTTTTTGTTTTCTTCACATCCAGGTACAACCCATACTAAAGGCTCTGATCTTTGATTTTTTACTAGTAAGAATTATAAGTATCTTGGCTTTCAGCAAGCAAGGTTATATCATCTGCCTATCTCATCATGAGTCTTCCTTCAATCCTGATACTATGTACTTCTTCATATAATCCAGTTTATTGCATTATTTGCTCAGCATTTGTTGTTGTCAGGTGTCATCAAGTTGGAACCAACTCATAGCGACCCCATGTACAGCAGAAAGAAACAGTGTCCGATCCTGGGCCAACCTCACTGCCGCTGCCACACTTGAGTCCATCAATGATGCCACCTGGCCAATCCATCTCGTTGGGGGTCTTCCTCTTTTTCTCTGGCCCTTCACCTTACCCAGCATGACATCTTTCTCCAGCAACTGTTCTCTCCGGACAATATGGCCAAAGTATGAGAGACGAAGCTTAGCCACCCTGGCCTCCAAGGAGCACTCTGGCTGCACTTCTTCCAAAACAGATCTATTGGGTTTTTTTTGGCAGTCCATGGCACCTTCAGTATTCTCCTAAAACACCACAACTCAAAGACATCAATTCATCTACTATCTTTCTTATTCACTGTCCAGCTTTCACATCTATATGTGGTTACTGAAAATACCATGGCTTGGGTCAGGCGCACCTTAGTCCTCAAGCTGACATTTCTGCTCTTCAATACTTTAAACAAATTCCTGTGCAGCAGATTTTCCCAATGCAATACGTCGTCTGATCGCTTGACTGCTGCTTCCACGAGTGTTGATAGTTGATCCAAGAAGAATGAAGTCCTTGACAACTTCAATCTTTTCTCCATTGATAAGAATGTTGTTTATTGGTCCAGTGGTGAGGATTTTTGTTTTCTTGACATTGAGATGTAATCTATATCGAAGGCTGTGCTCTTTGATCTTCATAAGTAAATGTTTCAAGTCCTCTTCACTTTCAGTAAGCAAGGTTGTATCATCGGCATATTGCAGGTTGTTAATGAGTCTTCCTCCAATCCTGACGCCACATTTTTCTTCATAGAACCCAGCTTCTCATATTATTTGTTCAGCATACAGGTTGAATAAGTTGCTCAGCATAAGATTGAATAATATGATGAAAGAATACAACTTTATTTTATATGTTTCCTGATTTTAAACCATTCTGTGCCCCCTTGTTCTTTTTGAATGACTGCCTCTTGGTCTATGTACAGGATTCTCAGTGCACACTTAAGTGTTCTGGAATATCTATTGTTTATCATTATACACACAGTGGAAATCCTTTACATAGTCAATAAAACAAAGATAAGCATCTATTTTGGTATTCTTTGCTTTCAGCCACAAGCCATGTGACATCAACAATGGTATCCCTCATTCCAGGTCCAAATTTGTCTCTGGCTTTAACCTCTCTGGTTGATCCTATCAAGTGCTGTTTGAGCAGTTTTTAATTTTTTTTTTTTTTTTGGTTTTTCTTAACTTTTTAATGACCTTTTGCTTTCTTTCTGTATGATGTCCTTGATGTCATCCCACAACTCTTCTGGTCTGCTTATTAGTGTCAAATGCAAAAGACTCTCATGGACTTTTTAACATTTTCTTCAGCCTGAACTTTCAATATGAGCAATTGATGTTCTGTTCCACAGTCTTCCCCTGACCTTGTTTTCTCTGATAGTATGGAGCTTCTCTACCATCTCTTCCCACAGATAGATATGGTTAGTTTGATTTATGTTTATTCCATATGGAAAGGTCCACATACATAGTCATATATTATGATGTTTAAATTTAAAAAAGGTATTTTCAAAAAATAAATCATTGATTTTGCAAAATTCTATCATACTATCTTCAGCATCATTTCTACCACCAAGGCCTTATTTTCCAACTATGGATCCTTCCTCTTTCTTTCCAACCTTCACATTCCAGTCACCACTCACATTTCAATCAATATATCTTGATTACATGCTTGATAAATTTCAGCCTGAATTTTGGTAGAATGCTTCACTTTCATCATCACTGGCTTTAGTTACTGGTGTGTATATTTTAGTAATATTAACTGATCTTCCTTATAGGTGCATGGATATTATCCTATCACAGACAACATTATACTTCAAGATAGATCTTAGAATGTTCTTTGTGACAATGAATGTGATGCCATTCCTCTTCAATTTTCATCCCAGGCATAGTAAATAATATGATTGTTCAATTCATAATGGCCAATACCAATCCATTTCAGCTCAGTAATGACTAGAATATTGATTTTTATGAGTTGCATTTCATTTTTTAACAACTTCCAATTTTCTTAGATTCATATTTAATACATACTATGTTCTGATTATTATGGATGTTTACAGCTGTTTCTCATCATTTTGAGTTGTGCCCCGTAAGTAAATGAAGGTCCTGAAAGCTTTACTCCATTGGTGTGATCATGGTCAACTCTAATCTGAAGAGGCTTTTCTTTCCCAGTTGTATTCCTGAGTATCTTCCAACCCAAAAGGATCATCTCTCGGCATCATGTCAGACAATATTCTGGTGCTATTCATAAAGTTTCAATATTCAATAATCTTGTCTGAGTGTTCTACTAATATTCATAAGGTTTTCGGTGGCTAAACCAATACTCAGAAGTAGTCAGCCTCTCCTTCCTAGTCTTTCTAGATCTGGAAGCTCAGCTGAATCATGTCCACCATTCATGACCCTTCTGGTATTTAAAATACCAGTGGCATAGCTTCTAGAACCACAGCAACACACAAACCACTATGTACAACAAACTGACAGGAGAGTGTCAGAGAAATCTGTGAGTAAATGATAATTCTCTTTCTTTGATCTTTGAACTATCAGTCAAGTTGTCGATTCTTGTCTATTCACTGATTTAGTTTATGCTGAAATAAATTGTCTCTAATGGAAACTATTTACATAGCATTAAAAAATCAACTTATTTATTTTAATGTGACTTTGAACCCTTCACATTTCTGCTTGAATTATTTTAAGCCACATAACATTAAAATCAGTTGCCCCTAACTTTTCAGCCTAGTTCCCACAAATAATGGGTTCTAGAGCAGTGCAACCCTTACTATACCTTCCAAGGCTCATTAAGCCTTGGATCATCATGTCTTCAAAATGTTATTAATAGATTTTATCTAGTCCAAAAGTATTCAATCATTCCTTCATTCAGAAATATCTTTATTCGTGCATTGCCTTCTTCTTTTTTTTCCATATACATTGTAAAAGTAATTTTTTAGATGAAAGAACCCATAGGCAAAATGGATCCCTCAGGGTAGTTTGTTCCAAGGAACTAACAGACATTTGGAGATAAAAGACATTAAATTTAGCTCAAATATTTATTCAAGCAAAACCAATTGACAAGTACAGAACTTGGAAGTCATCATTTTCACCCTTACAATAAGATGAATTGATGTCTTTTAAGTGTGTTGATGACAAAGAATATTAAATATATGTTGGACTTTCAGGGGAAAAAAACACACACAAATTTGTGTAGTAAAAAATACAGCCAGAATACTCTTCAGAAGTAAGGATGCTGAAACTTTATCTCATGTACTTTCATCATATTATCAGAAGGGACCAGTTTCTGAAGAAAGACATCCTACTAACAGGTAATGTAGTTGTTATTGTTTTGTTAAGTGTCATCTAATTGGTTCTGACTCAGAGCAATCCTGTATAGAGTTTCTAAGGAGCATCTGCTAAACTTGAACCACTGACCTGAGGTTCAAGCCTACTTCATAGTCCAGTACGTTAACCCACAGCATCCCACCAGCACTCCTAGATAAAGTAGAGAGTCAGTAGAAAGAGGAAGACCCTTAACAAGATGTATTGACACAGTGTCTGCAACAATGGGCACAAACATAGTGATTATTGTGAGGATGGCCCATAATCAAACAGTGATTTATTCTGTTGTACATGTGGTTGTTATGAGTTGCAACTGACTTGATCACAGCTAACACCAACAACAAATGTGGCTAACCTAATTAGCTTCTTTGAGGTTCATTTCCTTTTAAAATTAATACTTTGGTGCCACTGTATAATATTTGTAAATAATCACTATTAAGAATATTATTTTCTTACTATTATTATTTGTGGAGTTCCAGTGTAGTGCTGTAGGATAAGCACTGTATTGCTTACCACAAGGTTGGTGGTTCAAACATATCATATGTTCCTTAGAAACCCTCTACAGGGCTGCTATGAATATGAAACAACTTGACTACACTTAACAACAACAACCTTATTGTTTATATTTCCTTTTAGTTCCACACCCAGCCCTCCTGAAACATATTTTTTTGTTTGTTTGTTTGTTTTGAGCTCTTTAAATTGAGTTTTAGAATATGTCATTGTATCATTCTTGAGAAACATGTTTTTTTCTTGAGAAGTATCCTGAATATATCATGGATAGTTCTGTTTTTAAACCCATTGCTGTAAAGCTGGTTCTAACTCGTAGCATATATGCTTCTTCAAAGATTGCTTCCTCCTGATAAACATGCCCAAATTACATTAGACAAAATTCACTGTACTCACTTCTAAGGAACATTCTGGCTGTACTTCTTCCAATACAGACTTGTTTCTTTCCATATTCTTTGGCAACACCATAATTCAAAGTCATCAATTCTTCTTTGGTCTTCCTTGTTCATTGTCCAGCTATATATTGTTGTTGCTGTTTGTTAAGAGTTGTAGAGTCATTAACGATGCATTATGTGCCATCAAGTTGGTTCTGACCCATAGCAACCCTGCATAGGATTTCTGAGGAGTGGCTGGTGAGCTTGAACCACTGACCTTGCAGTTCAAACTGACTTTGCAGTGTAGCACATTAATCCACAGCACCACACCAGGATTCCAACGACTCACTGCGATCCTATATTGTGTTTCCAAGGAGTGGCTAGTGGATCTGAAATGCCAACCTTAGGGCTATCAGTCTAATATTTACTCTGTTGTGTCACAACAAAACTGAATTTTGTGGTAAAGTGTCATCAAGTCAGTTCTGACTCATAGCTACCCTGTATAGAGTTCCTGAGGATCAGTTGGTGGGTTTGAACTGCTTATCCTGCAGCTACACACTAGGACTCTTACGAGTGTATGAGGCACTTGAAATTACCATGGTTTGGGCCAGGGCACCTTAGTGCTAAAGGCAACATCATTGCTCTTTTTAACCTTTTAAAGAGGCCTTCTGCAGCAAATTTTTCCAAGTGCAAAATGTCATTTGCTTTTTGGGCTACTGTTTACGTAGTCATTGGTTGTGGATTCCAGTAAGATGGAATCCCTAACTACTTTTAAGTTTTCCCCATTTATCATTATGTTGTTTATTGGTCCAGTTATGAAGATGTTTGTGTTCTGTATGTTGTGGTGTAATCCATACTGAAGTCTATAGACTTGGGTCTTCATCAGTAAATGCTTCAAGTTCTCTTCACTTTCCACAAGCAAGGTTATGTCATCTGCATATCTGATTGTTAATGAGTCTTCTTTCATTCATAATGCTATGTTCCTCTTTATATAGTCTAACTTCCTGGATTATTTCTCAGCATGTAGTTTAAAAGTTATTCTCGGTGTTAAGTGCTATGGAGTCAGTTCTGACTCATTTTCTGTGTGTTGTTAAGTGCCATTGAGTCAGTTCTGACCCACAGAGACCCTGTATAGGGCTTCTGAGGAGCAGCTGGTGAGCTTGAACCACTGACCTTGCAGTTCAAATGGGTTTGCAGTCTGACACATTAACCCACAGTGCTGGTTCACAGCAATCCTGTATATGGTTTCAGCTGGTGGGTTTGAACCACCAACCTTGTGATTAACAGTCCAGTGCTGATCCTACAGTGTCAAGTGTAGTGAAATAATACAAGCATGGATCACACCTTTCCTCAGTGTAAACACACACTTTCCTGATTTTAAATCAGGAAAGTATTAGCCCCTAATTTCTTTCTACTTTTGCATTATAGAAATGTGATGCTGAACCAAGATGATGGTGCTGATGTGACAGGTACCAGATTGTCAGGAAACTAATAATATGACACTAGATAGAAAGATGTTTGGGCTATTTTTTCTCTATTTGATTACAAATTTTGTTGCTCCTGTACAGCATACTTTCTGATAAATAAAACAGATTAATTGGCAGAGAATCAGAAGTATTATGCTTGTTTTCAGAATCTAAAGAGTAGAAGGTATATATAGATGGTCCAGAGGGCAGAGACTAATTTATCAGATGTGAGTTAGGTAGTAGCCAGGTGGAAGTTAAAAAGAGGCTTAAGCTTGCTATAAATGACTCAGTCTTTGGTTAGACATGGGTCTTTTTGACAAGTTATTTTAAAGGTGAAGTTATAGCTTTAGATTCTTTGTCTAAAAAATCTATTAATAAGATAACTTGACATGTTTTTAATAAAGAATAAATAATATACATAGAATATAAAGGTATTTGCAGTTGAATTTTCTCAAATTTCTTCTGATTTCATCAAAATAGGTATATCTTTCCTATTAACTCACCCAATATCAAATCTTCCATTCCTTCTTATTAATTATCATATTTTGTGTAGCAATACATTCAACAATGGAAAAAACTATATTTTCCAGCATCATTTGCTGTAACACCTCTAAGCATGTGTAATAAGAGATAAATAAAAGTTCCCTGATGAGACTTCTGAGAAAATGTTTAAAGAAAATATTTCAGTCAATATATAATTCTTTGTTTTTCCTTCATGCTTTTCATTCTCCTTGATTGTTGTTGTTGTTGTTGTTAAGAGCCATTGAGTCGGGTCCAACCCATAGCGACCCTGTACAGGGTTTCCAAGGGTGTAAATCTTTACGGGAGTAGAAAGCCTCATCTTTCTCCCAGGGAGCGACTGGTAGTTTCGAACCACTGACCTTGTGGTTCGCAGCCCGATTCGTAACCGCTACGCTATAAAGAGCTCAGATTTTTTTACTGGGTCTGAAAGAGCTATCTTGTGACCATGAAACAATAAGCATCGGGGTGGGTGGGGGGGAAGCAATATAATAAGAAAGGTTACATGCTAATATATCCAGAACCTAAATTCCTAATAGTATTAGAAAGTCAGCAGACTAGCCTACCTCTGTGTGCCTCTTGTATATACAAGGATATGTCAAAAAGTATTGCTACTAGGGTTCTACTTTAAACATGCTCGGATTTGTTCCAAACCAAATGTATGTAAACATGTCTTTGTGATCAGTGGATGGCTGCAGACAAATTCTCTCAGTGATACATTTGTGTTAGTCTTAGGGTACCATCAAGTAAGATGTCCATTCAAAACAATGGTTTCTGTGGGAGATCTGCTAGCCCAGTTAAATATCTGAGTATATTTTACATAAGAAACTCAGTTGGATTAACTTGCTATTTAATTCAGTTTCCTTTTATTGCATCTTAATGCAATATCTAAAAGTTATCCAACATTTTTTATTCTGTCTTGAATATGGCAGTGAAAAGAACAAGCTACAATTGGTCATTTTTTGAAAAATTCTCAGAAGCACAGTCCTAACAACTGCTTCCCTCTATCTAACATCTTTCTTACCCTACATTTTGTTGTTGTTGTTGTTGTTGTTTTATATTTTGCTAGGAAAAAAAAATCTTCAAAAGTGAATTTTTTTTTTTTTTACTTCTTGTCACCAGAAATGAGACTCATGAGGACTTAAATTTTTACCTGTTTCTATTGTTGCAACCCCATCATTGAGACTGGTGTCTATCAAAACTTAGAAGCTCAGTATTTGTTGAATGCGTGTAACAGAGTACCCTTTGCATAGCTCTTTTCAGTCTTCTCCTTTTGTGAGAAATGGTAGTCTTGGCATTGGGTAAAATCACTATGCCTAAAACATATTTGTGGGGCATATCTGTACTTGCAGGTGAAATAAGGAATAAAAAATGGTGTCAAAGATGTCATCAAAGAATCATGGGGACACTCAGATAATAGAGTGCCACAGCATCAAAGGCTGACCAAAAATTTAAAAATGAGCTTTTCAGTAATTAATATTTACAGAATCAATGAGGCACATGCTGCCAGATTTGTTAAATTAAAAATATGATTAATTTTGAAAGAGCATTGAATAATAAAAATAAATCCCACAGAAGCTAAGATCTTCCTAAGTGAGTAGGTAGTGTGGCATTGAGGCAGTGAATGTAGACTTGTCTTACTGCTTCATGGTTGTATATAGACTTGTAAAGCCACACATGTTGTACTAAGCAGCCTTCCTGGCACACAATAAATATTCTCATTGCACTTTATACATAACCATTTTTATTTTTCATAATTTAATTGTAATACCTTAAAGTGGAAAAATATGTATCATCTAAGTAGTCTCTATCATTGAAGACAATGTTGAAGACACAACATACTTTAAATAAATACTAGGGATTTCTCTTGTCATATTAATGATTCTATGTTCCCATTTCCCTTTTTCTTGACATTATGGTGTTATTACTTCTGTATAAAATAATGAATCATTTATTACTTAAACATTTTACTAATATATAGCAGATTGTTATGTCAAGCCAGTAAAAGCTTAGAAAAAAATAATATAATAGTTTGGGAATTGGAATTGAAAATACAGATTTCATTGTTAATCCTTATATAATTTAGGGAACACATCAGCTTTCATTGTTTTGATGAACTTTACAGTAACACCAGGAGGAGGCAGGATATGATGTTGTCTTAATTTTCAGAGGACATAATAGAATTTATAATTAGATTTGGGTTAGGATAATATCATTGCCATGAACTAACTGTGTGACCTATATAAACTCATTTAACTATTCTAGATTTAGTTTCTACATTTGTAAAATAAAGGTACATCAGTTTCATAGACTTGTTGATACAGTTAAATAACATAATGAAGTATGTAAAATATTGTGCTTTCCACTGCCATGCAATTCACAAGATGATATAGTCAAACATCACTACTGAATTGGCTTAAAGCAAATAAAGAAATTAGTAGAATACTTATCAGACAAGTATCATTATTGTTGTTGTTAAGTGCCATCAAGTTGATTCTGACTCATAGCAACCCTGCATAGAGTTTCCAAGGAGCAGCTGGTGAACTTGAACCATTGACTTTGCAGTTCAAATATTCTTTGAAGTCCAGCTCATTAACCCACAGTGCTACAGCAGGACTCTAGCAAGTAACATAGTTGGAAACAAATTCAGTCCATTGGTTACTCAAGTCTTTTCTTTTGCCTTCAGCCACACTGATATTTGATAAGTGTTGTGGGTTAATACACTGAACTGCAAAGTGGATTTGAACTGCAAAGCCAGTGGTTTAAACTCACCAGCCACTCCTCAGAAACTCTATAAAGGGTTGCTATGGGCCAGAACTGACTCAATGGCACTTAACAATAACAATATTTGGTGCTTAACAAAGGTATCAGTTTAAGGACTAAGATATGCATGACTCAAACCATTGTATTTTTAGTAGCTTCATATGCATGTGAAAGTTGGACAGTGAATAAGGAAGACAATAGAAGAATGGATGCATTTGAATTATGCTGTTGGAGGAGTATATTATAAGTACCATGAACTGCCAAAAGAATAAATAAATCTTTGTTGGAAGAAGTACAGCCAGAAAGCTCCTTAGAAGTCAGGATGGCCAGTCTTCCTCTCTTATATTTTAGACATACTATCAGGAGGAACCAGTCTCTGGAAAAGGACATCATGCTAGGTAAAGTAGAGGGTCAGCAAAAAAAGAGGAAGACTTCCAATGAAATGGATTGATACACTGTTAGCAGCAATGGGCTCAAGCATAGCAAAATTGTGAGATTGGCACAGGACTGGGCAGTGTTTCATCATGTTGTGCATGAGGTTGTTATGAATTGGTATGGACTTAACAGTACCTAACAACAACAACAGCATTTGGTAACCGCCCCTCATCTGACAGTTTGCCGTACTGTGTTGGCTTGTGTATTGCTGTGATGTTGGAAGCTATGTAACTGGTATTTTCAATTCCAACAGTGTCACCCATGGTGGGCAGGTTTTAGTAAAGTTTATAGGCTGAGACAGACTAAGAAGAAGAGGCAGACCACTTCTGAATGGTTAGCCACTGAAAACCTTATGAAAAGCAGAGAAACATTATAAGATATATTGCCAGAAGATGAGACTCTCAGGTTGGAGACACTCAAAATAACACAAGGGGAGAGCTACCTCCTCAAAATAAAGTTGATCTTAATCGTGGATTAATTTACTTTTTTGGAAATTTCCTTTGGTGATGGTGCACAACTCAAAATGAGAAGAAACAGCTGCACAAATCCATTAATAATCAGAATGTGCAATATACAAAGTAAGAATCTAAAAAAATAGAAAGTTGTCACAAATGAAATGGAACACATAAAGATTGATGTCCTAGCCATAAATAAGGTGAAATGGACTGGTATTGGCCAATTTAAATACAACATTTATAAGGCTTTACTATGCCACAAACAACAAATTGAAGAGGAATGGTGTTGCATTCATCATCAAAAAGAATATTTCAAGATCTACCTTGACATACAATGCTATCTATGATAGAATAATATCCATATGCCTTTAAGGAGTCCTGGTGTGACATACAAAACCCTAAAAGAAAAAAAACAAAACAACAACAAAAAAAAACGCCAACCAAGAATTGTCTACCAGCAAAACTAACAATGAAATATGATGGTGCAATCAAAGCATTCCAAGATAAACAGAATCTAAGAGATTTTATCAAAACCAATCCAGCACTACAAAACATCTTAAAAGGAGTTCCTTGGACTGAAAACCAACAAGAACAGACAACAACCAGAGATTGACAGGCGTGGCAATACCACCTGGAACTCAGTTGACAGCAGAGTCCAGAACAGAACAAAACTACAAAAATGAATTCAAAGGAGCTGGGAGGTCAACTGAAGATCAAAATTATATCAATGTCAAAGAAGAGACAAACGTAGCAACAGAGATCCAGGTGGTGAGGATGTCAGGTAGATTATAGGATTCCATAGATTCTCTTAAATGGATACAAGAATTAATAGACTATAAGGTAACCCCAAAGAAAGTTAATACTTCACAATTTACCATGAAAATGAACTTCTAAGCAGAACGAGCAAACATGAAAACTAAGAAGAAACCTACAAGAAATAGCACAAAAACACAAACTCAGTACAAAAAGGAATGCAGAGCAAAGGAACGAACAGCACTACAAAAAAATTAACATAATGGCAGCAATTAATTCATAAGGTAGTGTAGTGGTTGCGAACTGGGATGCAAACCACAAGGTCACCAGCATTTTGAAGGAGAAAGATGAGGCTTTCCACTCCCATAAAGATTTAAAGACTTGGAAACCCTATACAGGGTCTCTATGAGTTGGAACTGACTCCACGGAACATAACAATCAATAATTACATTGAATGTCAATGGATTGAATGCCACCAGTGAAGAGACAGAGAGTGGCAGATTGGATAAGAAAACAAGACCCTTCAATATGCTGCCTGCAAGAGACACACCTTACACACAAAGACAAAAACAGATTAAAAGTTAAAGGATAGAAAAAAATATACCAAGCTAATTGTAACAATAAACAGGCAGGAGTGCAATACTAATCTCCAATAAAGTAAACTTTAAGACAAAAACCAGCATAAGAGACAAAGAAGGACTCTATTTCGTGATCAAAGGGTCAGCTGAGCAAGATGACATAACCATAATAAATATCTATGCTCCCAATGAAAGAGCACCAAGATATATGAAGCAAACCTTACTAGAATTGAATGAAGAAAGAAATATATAAGTCTACAATTATAGTGGGAG
>NW_006408593.1:6600788-6610357 GCF_000296735.1 Chrysochloris asiatica | reverse complement strand
TCCTCTTTTTCTTTGACCCTCCATCTTACCCAGCATGACATCCTTCTCCAGCGATTGTTTCCTCCGGACAATATGTCCAAAGTAGGAGAGACGAAGTTTAGCCATCTTGGCCTCCAAGGAGCACTCTGGCTGCACTTCCTCCAAAACAGATTTATTGGTTCTTTTGGCAGTCCATGGCTCAAAATTGAAGCCAAATTCAGAAGAGGCCATGAAACTAGAGTTATCATTGCTTACTCCAGAAGGTTTTTCACTGAAACAGAGAATACTAGAAAGCTGTTTACTTGTGCTTTTATTGACTATGAGAAGACATTTACCAGTGTGTGCCATAATGAATTAGGGATAAATTGTGAAGAACAGATATTCTAGAATACTTAGTTGAGCTCCTGAGGCTTAATCCCGTACACAAACCAAGAGACCGTCATTCAACAGTAATAAGGAAACGCTGAAGGGAAGGAGCAGCCCAAAAAAGAAAGTACACTTTGCATTAGGCAAATCTGCTGCACAAGAACTCTAAAGTGATCAAGAGCAAAGACACCAGTTTGTGGACTAAGGTGCACATCACTGAAGCCATGGTATTTTCAATAACCTCATTTGCCTGTGAAAGTTTGATAGTGAATAAGGAAAAAGAGAGAAGAATCATGCATTTGAATTATAGTGTTAGAGAAAAATATTGAACATACCATGGACTGCCAGAATAACAAACAAATATATAAAATCATAATGCTCCTTAGAAGTGAGGATGGCATCTGCCTTTCATTTGTTGTTGTTGTTAGGTGCCGTCTAGTTGGTACCGACTTATAGTGACCCTATGCACAGAACGAAACACTGCCTGATCCTGGGCCAACCTCACTACTCTTGCCACGCTTGAGTCAATCGATGCTGCCACTTGGCCAATGCATCTCGTTGGGGGTCTTCCTCTTTTTCTTTGACCCTCCACCTTTCCAAACATGATATCCTTCTCCAGTGACTGGTCCCTCCTGACAATATGTCCGAAGTATGAGAGATGAAGTTCAGTCATCTTGGCCTCCAAGGAGCACTCTGGCTGCATTTCTTCCAACACAGATCTGTTGGTTCTTTTGGCAGTCTATGGCACTTTTAGTATTCTCCTCTAGCACCATAACTCAAAAGAATCAGTTCTTCTACAGTCTTCCATATTCACTGTCCAGCTTTTGCATGCATAAGAGGTTATTGAAAATACCATGGCTTGTGTCAGGCGCACCTTAGTCCTGAAGCTGATATCTTTGCTCTTCAACACTTTAAAAAGGTCTTGTGCAGCAGATTTGCCTAACACAATACGTCTTTTGATTTCTTGACTGCTGCTTCTATGAGTGTTGATCTGCCTTTCATACTTTGTGCATATTATAAGGAGGGACCAGTCCCTAGAGAAAGATTTCATTCTTGGAAAAGTGGAGAGTCATCAAACGAAAATAAGTCCCACAGCAAGATGGATCAATATATTCAGTAACAATGGGTTCAAACATAACAATTATGAAGATAGTGTAGGACCATGCAGTGTTTCCTTCTCTTGTGCATAGAAGCACTGTGAATCATAATCAACTAGATGGCACCTAACAACAAGAGCAATATTTGGTATATTCTTTTTCAGTGTATATTATTGTTGCTATTTAGATTCTAAAATGTATAGCAAGAATATTTTAATAATCATTCTGCTAAATATCTATGTGCCTGCATATCTGTCTTTCTAAAGGTACATTTCCACTGCTTTATAAATAGCACAGAGAAATTACTCAGAAGTTCCTTTTATTCAATAGTATCTCAGAAATTTGAGAGTAAGTAATGAGAATGCATTCTCTGCCTTCATGTAGTACTTCCCAGCGGAGATCTTCACATTTTTAATTATTTAATGATGTCATTTAAATATTATCTGTCCTCTATGAATATTTCATGTTCATGAAAAATTCCCAGAAAAAGTAAAAATAACCTGTACATTTGTTAAAGAAGACAGTATCTGTAATAGCATTTGAATGGCAATTCACTGCCTTTTGTCTAGGAAGAATATTTCAACCAATAGTTTTTCCAATCAATCTTCAAAATTTTTGAAACAGTATATAGACTGAGGACATGTTAACAAAAAGGGTCTTGGCAATAGGATTTCAATAATTAAACAGAACTGGAAAAATGAGGGAGTTTGAAAAAGTTTATAGATAAATAGAATTAAAAGATAATGTAATTTTTTCACAAATTTATTGAAGTCCCCTCAAAAAAATCTGTCTTAATCCTGGAGGTCCTTTAGGAGCAGGAAGAAGAATCACTGAGTCAAAATCAAACCATCTAAATTTGGACAACATATTTTCTATTGGAGAATCTTGACAAATACAGCAATACAAAGTTAGGCATTTATTGAAAATATAGGTAGATAATGAGTTACCACATATAGAATATATAGTATATGTTGAGTGATGGAGGCAGGTTTCTTTAAATCCCAAATCAGACTTCCAAAGTTGACTTTATTATCCTTAGTATATTGATGAGAAAACTGAAGACTGAAGGAGTCCTTGATTTTCTCATAGAAATAAAAAGTAAATGATAAAATGTTAGAACCATCATAAAAATGAAAAGTAATTGATGGAATAGTAGAATCTAGGTTTTTTTAACGTTCAAGTTGATGATTTTGCTATTATGACTCAATGTACAGACTTATTTCTTGTTATGTAAGTTTCATTAAAATTTGAATATATCCAGAATGAAGAGACTATATGTAAAGGGGGAACAATTTTATTGGTTAATTCTCTATTTTTCACATGTTGGTTGTGGTGAAGTGCCCTTGAGTACATTTCGACTCAGAGTGACCATGCATAGGGTTTCTGAGGAGTGGTGGTAGGTTTGAACTGCCAACCTCTAGCATGCCACCAAGACCTCTACTTATGCCACATTTCTCAGTTCTCAGGAGGCCAGTGCAAGTGTATAGATGAGGTTCCTAATTCTATTTCCTGATGTGAAGTGATAGGGGCATGTACTCCCCTGTTCACATTCGTACTCTGGTGTGGCCCTGCAGGATCAGCTTGGGATTGTAACCACAATGTCGGCAGTTAAAATCCACCAGCTGCTTCTTGAAAACCCTAGACAGGGTCACTATGAGTCGGAACTGACATCACGACACTTAACAACAACTAGCCCTCTAGGTTCCAGTGATTAACCTCATCAAAATGAGATTTTGTAAATATGAAAAATTAGTCCCTTTCAAATACACTCTTGACATTTCTTCCCCAATCTGTAGGTTCTCTTTTTACTCTTTTGACGAAGTCTTTTTTTTTTTTTTTTTTAAACACACACAATATATCTATATTTGTGTTATGAATAGTAACGAATGTTTGTAATATACGGTATATTTGATGGTTTTGATGGTTCACAATGTTGTAATTTTTCTAAAAACTATGTGCATAAATATTCTATTTTTAGGAGATCCCAATCATTCAGTTTACCTTCTTCCAGTTTGAGAGCTTATGCCATAAATTGTTGTTGTTATGTGCCGTTGAGTTGGTTCTGACCCATAGCAACCCTGTATATGGTTTTTGAGGAGCAGCTGGTGAACTTTGCAGTTCAAACTGACTTTGCAGTCCATTGCATTAACCCACAGCACCACATAGTTTTAGGTTTTACATTTAGGTCTTTAATCCATCTTGAATTTGTTTCTGTATAATGTGTAGGATCTTATTTCATTTTTCTGTAAACAGAGCCATTTTACTACTGTCTTGCACAGATCAAATGCCTTTAAATTCCAGACCGTAACACAACACAATGGGTAACTGCTGGTATTTGAAATGCCAGTATATCAGTTCTAGCTCTACAACACACAAGCCACCACAGTACAACAAAGTGATCGAGTGCTGGTGGCATGTGCTTTGCTGTAGAAGGGAAGCTCTGGCCCTTCCACTGTCATTCAGGTTCTCACCATCTCTTGGTCATCCTGCCTCAAATGGTAATGCCCTTCAGTTATGCTCTGCATGGCCACCAAGATGATTGCTCCATGGGGCATTGTAGAGTAAGCACTAGACCTCAAGGCCACTTTGAACTGCAAGGTCAGAAGTTCAAACTCACCATCCACTCCTCAGAAACCACGGAACTAACTCAATGTCATTTAATAACAACACCTACTATTCTCATACTGTTTTACCAATTTCCCGTTGCTTTCATACGTAAATTCTTAGCTTGTCATAGGAAAATTTTTGTGATCTGCCATTTACCTACCTATCCTGTCTCATCTGCTATTCTTCTCCCATAAGCAACATAATTTTTAGCCTTATCAAACTACCAATCAGCCTTGTATGGGTTGTTTCACCCACAGGATGAATGATTCCATCTTCTTGAACCACTGTTCTATTCCTCCCCTATCCTTCAGTAACCAAATTATTAGTTGTCTATTCTTGGGAAATGAACAAGAATTGCACCAAACCTCCCTACCCACTACCTCCCAAAACACGCACAATGTGTTGGCAGAGTTCTGATGAGACTAGAATAGGAAGATACGTATTGTCACAGTAATGCAAAAGGAACCAGACTACATGATTGTTGCAGATACAGATGAACAAGAAAACTCATGTTATTCAGTTTCATTTACCATTGTTAATAAAACTGGCATGTTGATTCTGACTTTTGCTTTATCTTCTTGCCTTTTTATCAGTCTTCCCTCTTCCTCTAGTTCTTGGTCATACCATCGCTATGCTAAGGAAATTAATAAAGTGCCCTATACTAAATACGTTTTTCTAAAGAACAGAGTAACATATAAGGACTTTGTTGTTTAGCCTCTTTTGATTATTTGCTGGGGCCATCTCAACCTATAACCTATTTTACCTGCTTCTAACTATTTTGTCTTAAATTAATAAATATCCTTCCTTGGTAGGAAAATCAGAAATGTTAAATGCATTAAGCTCATTGTTAATTTAATTGAAATACAGCTTCTAATTACATCAGAACATAATCAACTTCTTTCGCTTTATCTGAGGAACTTAGAAATAAGTTGGAAACTACTAGAAATGAGCTATTAGAAGACATTATGAAGGTTATCAAGAAGTCAAGGACTTGGGAAGCTATGCCTTACACATAGAAAACAAATCCCTTCATTGCAGGGCATGTTGGGTTTCTTTCTATTTCTAGTCCCTTCCTCTCACCCCGCAGTCTTTCTTTCCCATTTTCTCTTCTTTGTCTCCTTTTCTCACTGGGCACGTTTGTTTGGAAATCTGTTTTGTTTATTTCTCACGTGTCTGAGAAATTCATGAAATTGAGCAACAACAGGTAAGCAATCTTGTCATTCTCTCCAAAATTGTATGTTGTTTTGAGGTACAGAAATCTGTATGTAAAGGATGCAGAATGCTTCTACTCATTGATACAGACATAAGTACTTAAATGTTTATCTCTCTTAATAATTACAGCAACCTAACAGAATGGCTGCATAGGTAATTCCCATTTGTCAAATGTAGACAATGTGGCATGGAAAGATTAAGTTACTTATTAGATACCTCATAACCTATAAAGGAGAAACTTGGTAACCTAATTCAGAGCGTATACTTGCCAACCACATATTTATACTAACATAATAAATGCCTAAATAGCATCCAGGAGTCCTGGTTTGTTGCTGTAGGATAAGCACTGAAATGCTAACTGCAAGGCTGGCAATTCAAATCTATCAGCTACTCCTTGGAAACCCTATATTGGGTTGCTGTGAGTTGAAACTGATTCAATGGCATTTAACATCCTCCTTAAATTTGAAATAAACAATATTACATTTTAATCTATTTTGAAAAAAAAAAAAATATCTATTTGCTTCTTTGAGTGTTATTGAAGACTCAGAATTCTAACTTCTTAGTTAACTGAATCCTGATGTGAGAAAAGCAATGTGAAGATTAAAGTATCAGGTAAAAGAAAAAATATATCTTCAGTTTATACCTCTTGTTAATACTTGGACAAATTTTTACAGTTATGTGCGTGTGTATGTGTGTTTAGGGTGAGGACATGTGGAGGGGATTATAGCTAATGGTTGAGTATATGCTATGGAGTGAAAATATCTAAGACAAGCCTATAGTAAAAATTTTAGTAAAATTTATGTGCCTATTTAGGCTCAAGTTTTCAATTTAAAAATGGAGGGAATAATAGTAATGATCACACTATGAAATTATATAATGTATGTAGAAATATTTGGTGCTCAGTACACTGTAATCACTGATTAACAGCTGTGAATTTTTCCTCTCCTGGCACCTTACCGCTTTGTTCATTTATTTGACAAGAACAGAAGATAACAAAAAAAACTTCATAATGATAGAGTGTCTTGCTAAAGGCAGTGGAATCCTTTGCATGCACTGAGTTGAATCGCCTTGATGGCAATGAGTATGTTTTCACCAACCAGTGGTCAAAAATTAAATGTTATGTGCAAAGGATCTTTTGGAATTTGGATGCCAAGAGTTCCGTCTGGCCTCTTGTTTGTTCTTGAGTTAGAAAATAAACTATAAAGTGACACATGCAGTACTGCAAGGTAATTTCTACTGTACTAATGATCCAGATAGAGTCCTGGAATGGCACTATAGGATAAGCACTGGACAGTAAGGTTAGTGGTTAAAACTTAACATCTGCTATTCTAAAACCATATACAGGGTCACGATGCATCAGAACTCACTCTACAGCACTTAACAATAACAATGATCCAGAATGTCCAATCTCTTCAAACTTTTCCCCCAGAATTATCCAGCACTGCTATACCTGTATAACCGTACACACATATGCACATGTACACAAATAGAGAGCATATAGGTGTGGCAATATCAAGGAATAATTTAATTCTCTGGGTAAATATGATGTGAATTTTCTGATGGCAGTTTGTTAATTCACAACAACATTTCTAATGTATAGAAAAAATTAGCTGTGATTCAACCATCCAGAATATTTTCTATCTGCGTGGAATGTTTTATTGCACCTTGGTAGCCTAATTCAGAGCCTGTCCTTGTCAGTCACTTCTTTATAATAACATATGAGTGTCTAAATAGTATCCTCCTGGTGTGGTGTTAGAGGATCAGCACTGGACTGCCAATCACAAGGTTGACAGTTCAAATACACCAGCTACTTCTCAGAAATTTTATAAAGGGTTGCTATGAGTTGCTGGCACTTAACAACAACACAGTAACAAATGGAATAAAGTATAAAGAAGTTCTGGTGTGGTGCTGTTGGCTAAACCTTGGACTACTTATCCGAAAGTTGGCAGTTCGTATCCACTAGTCGCTCCTCAGAAACCCTATACAAGGTTGCTACGAGTTGGTACTGACTTGATAGCACTTAACAACAGTAACAACATCAGCTACTACCATAGGATATATATTTGTTTGTAGACTATCTAACTTACAATTTTTTACAGGTAGAAAAGTGTGTATTAGCCATTAAGTAACCAATCTTCCCTCAAATAATATTAGTGGCTCTACATAATACAAAGATGGGGCACCTTTTAAGTGGCAGATTCTGATGGGGCAATAAGTTAAAGTTTACATGGTCCCATAAGTTAGAGCACCTAGAATTTTGCAGGAAGAGAGGTGATATTGATGCAGATGGTGTTCTGTTTACTTAATCCTTTTCCATAAATGATGTCAAGTACTTATAACCGAAGCAATCACATGTTAACTCTTGGTTTTTGTTCTATAAAATTGTAGAAAGTGATATTACAAGTGGAGAAACACACAAGTTTAAAATTTGTAGTGCTCAAAGTTAAACAAGCTTTTTAAAAATTGAAAGTAATGCTGTATTTCAAACTAAAGTAATTACTGTCTGAAAAGTCTGTAATTAGTATATCATTTGAATTTAGAATTAATATTACAGATATTAAATTACTGCTTATTTCAGAAGAGTTTTACTATCTTAATCAAATGCAATTGAATGCAGTTAGATGTTCTCAGTGTAATGTACTATATTGTTTTATTAATGAACATTAATTTGAACTTTTATTGCATAATTTGCCTATGTAAATAGAGGTAAATTTATAATCACTATTAAAAACCAGCAAAGAAACATCATGAATGCAAAATGTTAAAAGGCATTTCATTTACACAGTCCCCAAATGAAACTTGCACACATATGTTAAATATAAATAAATATTTCTAGCATTAATGATCTTTACTATCATTTATATTTGTTTTCAGTGATTGATGATGTTGGTTCCTTGGGAATTGATTATTCTTGCATAAAAGTGTCTGGACTTCTATCTCAGACAAAGAAATCAGTAGGTCCTGAAGTAACTTTCAGTTTTGTCTTTTATATGGTATTAAAATGAATCCTTTCATCATAAGATGCTAATTTGAAACTAGACTGTGAGTGTGTGTGCACACTCAGATGAGTAGCTGTACATATGAGGGGGCTACAAAATATTCCTGGAAAAATCCATTATCTTTTCATTCCAATTTTCCCTGAACTCTTTGAAGTTTCCTTGTATTAAGTTTCCATTTTAGGCAGGTATAATCTTTTGCCACTTGCAGGTTAATGTGCTGGACTGCAATGTCTGTTTAAGCTGCTAGGTCAGTGGTTCAAGCTCACTAGCCACTCCTTGGAAACCCTATACAATAAAGCTACAAGGTAATTGGTATCAGATCCATTTGGTAAATGATGAAATTCAGACTCAGAAAAATAAAGCTGATTAAGAATACCCAACTATCATGTAAGAGACTCAAAGGTAATATCCAACTAACTGGTTGACTCCAAGCTTGTGATCTTTTCAAAATCCTTCATTATAGATAGGCAGATTATCCAGCCCCTTTCTATCTACAAACATGTTAAAAGGAATGTGTTGATGTGTGAGCTTCAGGAGACAGATCTCACAGACTTCGAAGGAAAGTTCAGAGGTCATTCTTTACACTGATACCATGTTAAATCATCAGAAACGACTGAAAAGGGATCCTATTTATCAATATCTCTTTGAAAGGGAATCAGAAGCAATTCCTTGGAAACAAAGTCCATCATCGAAAAACCCACATTTTGTCAATTTGCAATGAAACTGCCAACAGTACTCTATTAAATGCTTACTGTATGCCAAGCTCCAGACTATGCAATGCCATAATAAAAGATGCAGCATCTTCCCTCAGAGTTAATTTAGTGTGGTTGGTATGAGAAGGCAAATAAATGAAATGAAAGTTAGAGATTCAGAAAAAGTGTTCAGTCTCAACTAAGCAGAACGATTTTTTAAATTTTTTTATTGTGAACTGAGTGATAGTTTACATGGGAGAACATCGGTTTCACACTCATTGTTTCATGGCAATGATTACAATCCCCTCCATCAGAAAGATTTTTAAAATAAAAAGTTTGAAATGAGTTTTGAAAGACCGAGATGGATTCCTTTCTTCAAAGCTAATTCCTTTGAATATAAGATGCAGTTAGCTATAGCGCAAACTTTATGGCTTAGAGTAAGTGTTAACTACTGGAATGAGGTCTATGGTATCTTTCTGTGACCAACTCCTGGCTCTACTATCACTAATGTTGTTGTTGTCAGGTGCTGACTCATAGCGACCCCATGCACAGCAGAACGAAACAATGTCCGATCCTGGGCCAACCTCACTACCGCTGCCACACTTGACGCCATCAAT
>NW_006408593.1:6587955-6599183 GCF_000296735.1 Chrysochloris asiatica | reverse complement strand
CTTTGAAATTTTCTGTTAAGCTCTTGGACCTCTTCAATTCTTCACTATCACTAATAGGGTAAATTATTTAGTGCTCTGTGCTTCAGTTTTGTTTTTTGTTTTTTGTTTTTTTTGTCTGCTAAATGACATCTTTATATATTTTCTTTGTATGACTGAGATCAAGATTAAATGAGTTATCACATGTAAAGTATTTACAACAGAACTAACGTATGGTAAGAATTTAGTTCATGTTGATAATAACAGTAATGAAGAAGAAGATGATGATCCCAATATCCAGCAGAGTGGCCAAGTTTTGACACTCTCTTTTCTTGAGTAGTGAGGGAGTGGTGTTGGTTGTATGTTCTTGAGTCAGTCTGACTCATAGTGAGCCTGTATTTTGTTGTTGCTTTTAGGTGCCATTGAGTCAGTACCAACTCATAGCAACCTATGCATAGCAGAACGAAACTCTGCCCGATCCTGGGCCAACCTCACTACTGTTGCCACGCTTGAATCCATCAATGCTGCCACTTGGCCAATCCATCTTGTTGGGGGTCTTCCTCTTTTTCTCTGACCCTCCACCTTACCAAACATGATATCCTTCTCCAGTGACTGATTCCTCGCAACAATATGTCTGAAGTATGAGAGATGAAGTTTGGCCATCTTGGCCTACAAGAAGCACTTTGACTGCACTTCTTCAAAGATGGATCTATTGGTTCTTTTGGCAGCCCATGGCACTTTCAGTATTCTCCTCCAACACCATAATTCAAATGTGTCAATTCTTCTATGAGGGAGCCTGTATGTTGTTGTTGTTGTTTTGAAGTGCTGTTGAGACAGTTCTGACCATAGCGACCCTGTATAGGGTTTCTGAGGAGCAGCTGGTTGGTGAGCTTGAACTGCTGACCTTCAAGTTCAAATGGCTTTGCAGTCTGGTGCATTAACCCACAGTGCTACACCAGGACTCCGAGCTATGTAAATCTTTACAGGAGTGGAAAGCCTCATCTTTCTCTTGGGGAGGAGTTGGTAGATTGGAACTGCTGACCTTGAGGTTTGTAACCCAACTCATAACCCACTAAGCTACCAAGAACCCAGACTCCTTTCTGAGCAGTAGGATCTGTAAATATTTCAAAATTCTTTACCCATAGCACCACTTGCCTGGATAAAAGCAAAGAAAAACTCTTTATCCCCATTTCCTAAGAGAGTGAAAGCATTCTGCTGCAAACTCTTCAGTAACTTCATTGTGTATCAAATCAGTCATTTTCATGAGTTTCTGATGCCTGATTTCTATGCAACAATCTCAAAGCTGGTCTTGAACATGAACTCCTCATCTGGTCCATGCCATCTTGTTTTCCCAGGACTTGTGTTCCAGGTACAGTCACTATCACTGTAACTACTATTGATGGAACATTTTCTTATTCAATACCAACTATCACTGTTGCTTTAAATCCCAGTGTGACACTCTACAAGAATCCTGTTTCTAGTTAAAATATACTCTTGTCCATAGGACCCCAGGTTAGCTGCCATTTTATACCACTTCCTGTACATTGTAAAATTTTTAATTAAGTGCTATGATGTACCTATTCCTACAGGATGAGCTCAACCCTGTGGTCACATGTGGTCTTTATACTTACTGATGACCCTACTTAGTTTCTTAAGTGCAGTGTTAGTATCGTTGCCAAATCTCTGGCTTATAATAGAATCATTACTTATTCTTTATCCTGGTAAAATGTTCTTATGTTACAAATGGTTAATATTGTGCCATAAAGTTCTTGTGTCATTTTCCAGTAAGATAGACTTCTTGTTAAGCCTTTGGAGAGTATGGGGCCTTAGGTGGACTCCTGAGCACCATCCAGAACCTTCTGAGATAGAACATTCTCACATGAAAGAGCATGCAGACCAACCCAGAGCAGCTAGAGGAACAGAAGATACTTCTTGAAAGAGAGACCAGCAGGGAATTAAAAAAAAAGCAAATTGTTTGGCTGTTACAATTACAAGCAGGCTATTTGCTTGGAAGCCATCAAGGTAAGAAAAGTCCATCCATCAGGGTAAACCTTCTTCCAAGAGTGAAACTCAAAGGGAACACAGGAGCAGTCTTGTAAACTCACTGCTGACCCCCTTAGGCTACTTATGAGTGGAAGTTGGGGAAATGCAGCAATGAAGATATGAGCTGGGTTCAACCAGGCTCCACAGATACCTTTCAAGCTTCAGATGAGAGCGAGGAGAGGAAAGAGTGGCTGGTTTGAAGTTCAGGGAGATTTGGGAACTCTCAAGCCCATGGACACTGACCTAGCCACTGGGGACTAGAGCTGAGAATGAAGTGACCAGCTGATCTGAAGTGGGGGTAGTTGTTCAAGAATGCCCAAACTTGCAGATAGTACCCATTTGACCTATCTTGGATGTCTTGCTGATCAAAACTCAACTACAGGAAGATAAAGAAGTTTGAAACAGGAAGGATGTGTAAATTACTACAATCTGGTGAACTGGACCTTTGCTTATGGATGTAGTTACTCAAAATTCCAATCAAGAGGGAATGCTTTTTCACAATAAGAATCAAGCCTGTCCCATCAGTACACAGGATTGATAGGGACAGGCAACTTAGACACTGGCTATCAAAAATGGGGGACTATAAAGTTACAAAATGGCTGGCTTATAAGTTTTCAAGAGTGTGTTTAGTTTCAGGAAAAGGAGGGTAAGGTAGAATCCATACTGAATATTTTTCCTATTGTCCAGATGGGTCTCATGCAAGGAGATGGGGGAGGACAGTGATAGAATCTTTTGATTCAACAGTAATTTTTATCATGACTAATTATGATTATCAAACTGCAATTTCAATTACAATTACAATTGTAAAAGTAGATGTGAAACAAAAAGGGGAGAGTAGTTAATCTTTCATTCCAGGAACAGAAGACCCTAGGAATGTCAGGAGGGAAGAATATGAGTGGAGTGTGGGATCCTAACCTAAAAGTAGTGACAGCAGAGACAGGAGCAGAGGCAATGGAACAGAGAGAGCAGCTGAAGACTCTAGACCCATGGAATGAGAAAAACTGTATGCATGCAGTCAGGAGGCTGTCTTGCAAAATGTGCCCTTTGGTCATTAAAATGAATATATATTTTGTGTGTGTTTTTTTGTACATCAACTACCACTACAAAAAAGAAGGAATAGAGGTAAATGCTGTTAACTAATGGTGCATGGAGGGGACTGTAATCATTGCAATGAAACAAAATATGATTGGTTGAGTGTAAAACTGATGATCTGCCCTGTAAATGATCACACAATTCATAATAAAAGCTTTAAAAAAATTCTTGTGTCAAATGAAATTATGTGGAGTTGTTATACTTGTCATCTCATGAGAGGTAACACAAGCATGCTTGATAAGCTATTATTTCAGTGTTCAATATCTTGTTAGCTTTACTACAGAGGATACTCAGCCAGTGTTAATTTTAGGTATTTTTATTCTTGATCTAGTAATAAAGATTCATTTTCTCTTTGTTCATAATCTAACATTCTTTTTTTTTTTTTTTTTTATTTATTTATTTATTTTTGGCATAGAGAAAGGACCATGTCTATGTTTTGCTTTACTTTTAAATGGATTAGAAACTTTTTGTGTGGTTTTGGCATAGGGATGGAATAAGTTCATTGTTTTCCCTCTTTATCTTATAATGTTTCTATAACTCAAGTCCTAAATATTGGAAATACTCTTATACATTTGGAATTCAGTGGTGCTAATTGGTGGGATAGATGTTCAAAAGGGGAAAATTAGGATGTCAATCTTACAGCCAAATATAAATATCTCTAAAATAGAAATACATGTTACACTTATAAGCTGTCTCTTCCCATCTCTTTTGATATGTTGGTTGTGTATTATTTAAGTTGTTATGTTAATGGAAGTACATAGATATTGAAGGAGCATTAAATTAGGAAGGAATTAGGAGAAGATTATATAATATCAAAAGAAGATATTTATATTAAATTTGACATTATGGAGCAACATTTGAACTCTTACATAGCTTGTATCATACATGACAGTGGATATTGTACCGATACCATTTCTTCTTAACTTGTGTGTGTGCATGCACGGGTATGTGCCAGATAGATCTCTGTTTCCTCTGAATTATTGCAGCAATTCCCTCTGGTAGAGAACTTGGGGTTAAAATAATAGGATGGGAGTTTGGAAAGTTAAAACAGTACCCTACTTTAATGTTGTTTGTTAATAAAATGCTTACTTTGTTTTCCTCAACAAAGCTATTGATCCCCTTTGCCTTGGTTCCCCAGAAACAGATGATGCGATGAGGATCTGTAGACAATTCGTTTATTAAAGAAAAGTATCTAGGAGAAGGCTTACAGACAGTTGGAGACTAGATAGGGAAGAGTGAAATCTTAAGACTTGGCCTCACATGGATCCTGAAAGACCACTCTGGAAGGTGTAGTATACCTCAGAATCTGTTCAAACTTCAAGATAGGGAGCTGACTTTTCACAGGTTATACACATCAGTCATTGGCTAAGGGCTACCTCAGAGTGACATTATATCCATCCACTTTAGGTTAATGTTTTAAAGGTAGTCTTCTGTTGAAGGGTAGATGCTAAGCCATGTAGAATCCAGATAAGGAGAGCACAGACATAGGCAGTAGATGCCAAACACATATAGAATCTAGAGAAGGAGAACACAGACATAGGAAAAAGGAACTTTTTATACTCTTGTGGATTTTTCTGTGTTATTTGTATAAAGAACCAGGAAGCATCTCACAGTATCTAATAGTGCATTAGTACAAACATAAATGGAAGTTTAAAGATGGAACAATTTCGGGTCTCTTCGTTCTTTTGTCGTTGGGTACCATGGTCATCTATTGGTTAGCAAAGAACAAAATTCTCTTGTCTCAGCAGTTGGTGAAAAGTTACTTTAGCTCAACTATTTTCCTGCAAAAATACCTTTTAAATCAACTCCTGATTGTGATTCACCTCTTTTATGTAATTTCCACAGGCCTCATTCTCTGTAATAAATGAACAATTTAGGTCTGCTTGCCTATGTGAGCACTGACTGTCCTCAAGGGAAAGTGGGTAAAGAGAGAAAAAGTGTGCTTAAGAGAATAGCTCCCCTTGCTCTCCATCTACAGTTCTCAGTATCCCTCCATTAAGCAAACATTCATTGCTTCCTATTAGTGCCAGGACCAGTACTCAGAGCAGGTAATGGAAAGACAAATACGACATGGTGTATGCCTAGGGTAGCTTATTGGAGAGAACAGACATTCCAGCAAATACAGCAGGGTTTCCTCATTTGCAATGTGGGAATATTGTTGTTATTAGTTGCCATAGAATCAGTTCTAACTTACGGAAATTCCATGTCCAATAAAAGGAAATCATGTCCAATCCTTTATGATGCTCAAGATCATTGGTATGTTTGAGCACAATGTTGTTGACTATTGTATGCGGTTGTTAAGTGCCATCGAATCAGTTCTAACTCATAGAGACCCTTTATAGGGCTTCCAAAGAGTAGCTGGTGGGTTTGAACAGCTGGTCTTGTGGTTAATAGTCCTGTGCTTATCTATAATGCTACAATAGGATGTGTAGTGCCTTCTAACCCAGGGAGCTTATCTTCCAGCACTGTATCACACAAAACTCTATTGTAATTTATAAAGTGAGAATTAAATGAACATAACTCTCCTAGGACATGTGACTTCTCGGCTTTCATAAGTATCAAGGTTTTAGCTGATCAAATTTCACAGATGCCAATAATTCTGAATGTGTGACTCCCACATGGAGTTAACCAAGTCTAGGTTTTGACATTTGAGTTTTAAGATTTGATTCATTTACTGCACTGTTTTTGTTTTTGTTTTTTTAAAGTGCTGTCGAGCTGGTTCCGACCCATAGTGACCCTCTATAGGGTTTCCAAGGAGTGCCTGGTGAGGTTGAAGCACCAACCTGGCGGTTCATGCTGACTTTGTAGTCCAGCGATTAACCCACAGCACTTCCCCAGGACTCTACTCACTTCATTAAGCTTCCCGAAGTCAAAGACCATGTCTGCATGCTGCTGTATTGTAAAGAGTACACGTGACTCTGAAAGTTTTGCTATTCGTCAAAATCAGGCTCAGGTCAGTGGCAGCATTTGATAAGGGGTCTAGAATCTAGAAAATGGGAGCTTGCCATTTAGTAGAGACGTAGATAGCATCTTTCAGGATTTGGCTGGTATTGCTGGTGAGATGCAGTAACTGGCACTCTCTGTGTGCACTATCAATTGCTAGGTGATCGGTGGTGGTGGTTATGTGCCTAGGAATTGGTTCCGACTCGTAGCGACCCTGTACAGGGTTTCCGAGGCTGTAAATCTTTACGGGAGCAGAAAGCCTCCTCTTTCGCCTGTAGAGCAGCTGGTAGTTTTGAACTGCTGACTTTGAGGTTAGCAGCCTGATTCATAACCACTACACTACCAGAGCTCATTTAGATGATTGGAGTAAGGGGATATAAGTGACTGGGTGGATGGCTGGCATGGGAACTTGCACCACTGGTCATTGGAAGTGAAGAGGAGCATAGGACGGTAGGAGTGAATAAGCATGAGCCTCCAGTGTGGGTTTGATAGTACATGAGTGTATTCAGTGGACTCCATGTAGGCTTGGTGGCACAAGGATGGGCTGAATTGTCACAAACCTCCCATTGCAGGTTTGTAAATCATTGGGTATGGAGAAAGGGGGTTGACTACTGATCACTGAGAGGTTGATGGGAGCAGGGGGCATGTTTCCACAATCCCTGGCTTGGGTATCAGGGCACTCCCTGCAGAACTCCCCTAGTAAGCAGAACCCAGCCTTGGTGAGTGGGACAGATGATAGAGGGGCTGTCCAGGGTCTGGTCAAATGGGAGAATCTCTAAATACTCCCCAAGGACCCTCAATTCTTCCAGTGTCACCTACCCAAATGATCAGGGACAGCCACTAGTGTGTACTTCTCCCTATTGTTTGGTTAACTCCCTGTTCTTTGGTCACCTGGATCCCCAGGATTCTCACTTACCTTCTTGCACTTTCTTTCTTTAGAATTCATGTAATTCATGAATTTAGTAATTCATACTCTACTCATATTGCTTCCTCCCAGGTCTGGCTATACAATATCTCTGTCTCCTGTTGGGAATTCCATATAGTTGGTTTTCTGTATTCCTCTCCTACACTACTCACACTGTCTCAGAAAGACCACCACACTTTGTCAGGATGACTGCTATAGCATTTTCAATCTGCAAATCTCCTCCTTTGCTCTTTTCATTCAGTTTCTCCTTCCCTTTGGTGCTTGATCTAGTTCTTCATTCTTCCCTTTGCTCTTCTGGGTTCCCACATGGTCATATGTATCTGTTTCACTTGGTTTCTTGACTCTTTGCTCTAGGAGGTATGTGTGACTAAGTTATGTGTGACTAAGCTAACATGTTGGGCTAGCTCACTTAAAATTTAAAAAACATTTTAAGATACTCTGTCAAGCTTTTGTAGTAGAGTTAACATGCTATTAGTAGGAGAATAGAAAGCCAGCTCTCTTGAAACTAATAGATAATTCAGACTTTCTTTCTCTGTGTAACTTATAAATCTAGGAGTTTAATCAAATCATGGGAAAAAGATGTAGTATATATATAGTGGATGATGATGGCATACTGAATACAAAATAAAATTTTAGTTGTAGTTCACTATATACAAAATAAATTTCAAATGCAATAGACACTTTGTTGCTGTTGTCACAATGGAATGAAACACTTCGCAGTCCTGCACCATCCTCACAATCACTGTCACAGTTGAGCCCATCGCTGCTGCCGTTGTGCCAATCTATCTCACTGGGGTTCTGTCTTGTCTGCTGATCCACTTTATCCACTTTACCAAGCATATGGCTTTCTTCAGGGACTGTTCCTCTTGATAATATGTCCAAAGTATGAGAGACATCAAGTCTCGCCATCCTGGCCTCTAAGGAGAGTTCTGGTAGTACTTCATCCGATACAGGTTTGTTTGTGTACTCAACAAAAAGAAAAAGATTGCAAGAAAATCTAGTAGAACTAAACCAAAGCTGGCCCCCTGGAACCATAAAATTAAATATAGAGGTAAATAGTAAAGATTACTAGGAGGCAAAATAGTCATCCAACAAGTTGAAGACAAAAGAAATACTTAAGAATATTTATCATTGGTGATGAAAGTGCCAAATCTATCATGTATAAAAATAATTTACAAACAGACAAGAAAAAAAATTAAAAAAAAGATACCCGAATGCCAAATGGGAAAATTGAAAAAATATGTGAATATAGAAATTCTAATGAAGAAATCCTAATGATTTATAAACATGTAAAAGTGTTAAAAACAGGACTGGTATTCAGTGAAATGCTAATTAAAGCAACCATGGTTTATCTCCTAAGACATGGCTGACTCCAAAATCGAACAAAAATGTCTGTGCTTATACAGCCAAGGAAAAAAAGGCAGCTCTCAGGTATTTTAGTGTAAGAATTATTTTATTCTTCCAAGAAAGCAAACTGATAGCACCTATTAAGTTTTAAGCTGCACATATGTATGGACAGACCCACCAGTATCAATTCTGGGAATTTATCCCCAATAAATAAATTTGCAGTATGTAAAGATATAAGAATATTTGTTACAGCATTCTCTATAGTAGAAATAGACCAATAACAAAGTCAGTGTCTATTAGTAGAGAAATAAAAGAATAAATTCACTGTGGTATATTATTTAGCAAATAAATAAATGAATTTGACATATGCTGCTTGGGTTGGAGGAATTTCCATGAGCTATTACTGACAAAAACCAAAAATAGTGTAAACTGTATAAAGCTCCAATTAAATAATAAAGGATGAAGACATATTTACATGTGTATATGTATATACATGTATGTCTGCATAGTATGTTTCATTAAACCTCAAACAACATTGATTATAGACCGTAAAGCAAGAAAAATTGCAAATATTAAAATATGATAAATTATTTTTGCCAATTACAAAATAAATTCTCATAAGATTATTTTAGATTTAACTAGAATTTATGCATTTGAATTGTGTTGGCAAATAATACTGAATATACTGTAGTCTGATAAAAGAATGAACAAATCAGTCTTAGAAAATATAACTAAAATATTTCTTAGAAGTGAAGTTGGTGAGACATCAACTTGCTTACTCTGGACATATCATCAGGAATGACAAATTATGAGAAAGAATATCATGCTTGATAAAATAGAGAAGCAACAAAAATGCAAAATTTTGTAGCAAAAAGAGGGGAGCAGTTGATCTTACATTCCAGGAATGGAGGACCCTGGGACCCTTAAGGGAGACCAGCCAGTGTGGAGCATGAGACCTTATCCAGAGAAGTGGCGATGCCAGAGATGGAGGCAGAGATGGTGACTTATGGAGAGAGAGGGTCTGTGTGCTAGTGGGGGGGGAGGTAGGCTTGCAAGGTGTGCCCTTTGGTTGTTTGAATGATTGTATGTTCCTGAGTGTTTTGGTGTACATCAAAACAAAACAAAACAAAAAACAGAAGAAATAGAAACAAATGCTGTTGAATGATGATGTGTGGCCGGGAATTGTAATCATTTCAATGAAATGAAATATAATAGGATGAATGTAAAACTGATGTTTTCCCATGTAAACTATCACTCAATTCACAATAAAAATGTTAAAAGCAAACAAACAAACAAAAAAAAAATGAGAGCAATCACATGCGTGATAGACTGATACAATAGTCTTAACATTGTACTCAAGCATAGTAACTTTCATGAAAACAGCACAGGACTAAACATCATTTTGTTCATGTGTATGTGGAATTGCCATGAGTCAGACCTGGAGTGACATTATCGTTAATGTGTTGGACTGCAAAGTTGGTTTGAACCACAAGGTCAGCAGTTCAAGCTCACCAGCTACTCCTTGGAAACCCTATGCAGGGTCACTATAGGTCAGAACCGACTCTACAGCACTTAACAACAACAACAACAATAAGGTACTGGGTTTCTTACCACAAAGTTGGTGGCTCAAACCCACCAGCTGCTCCGTGGGCGGAGTATAAGATTGCTTCTGTATAGATTTACAGTTTTAGAAATCCTATATAGGGTCGCTATGAGTCAGAATCAACTTGGTGGCAGTAGGTTTGGGTTTTTAAGAACAGCAGACATGTATCATGTATCACTTTTGTGCATAAATTATAGAGAACTTGAAAATATCAAAATACAGAAATTGGTGTCTCTTACCCTGGAGCAACACAGAAGAGAGTCTGGAATAAGAATGGGATTTATAACATGTGCCTCTTTACCTCCATGAATAACTACCTCCTTTTCCATGAGCTCAGAACTTGATGCTGCCTGGTTCTCATAACTGAACATTTTGATCAAAGATTTAATACAATAATTCTAACCAAAAGGAGGAAGAGGCAGCATAGAATTTAAAATTCTCATGGACTTCAGATTTTCTGGACCCTTTGAGGCAAGATGAACCCCTAAAAAATATGACCTAAAGTCTTCTTAAAAATGAACAATATTTTAAATCAACTCATGTATTCCAAAGTTGGATAATGAATAAATAATACTGAAAAATCTCTAATGCATGTGAATACTGGTGTTTACAAAGTATATTGTACCATCAACTGTAAGAAGACTGACCAAATCTGTCTTGGAAGAAGTACAGGCATCATGGTCCTTAGAAATGAGGATGATGAGACTTTGTCTCACATAATTTGGGCCTCTTATCAGGGGAAACCAGTCTTTGGAGAAAGACATCAAGCTTGGTAAAATGGAGCATCAGAAGAAAGTGAGCTGAATTGACAAAGTGGCTAGAACCATGAACTCAAACATACCAAGGATTTTGGAGATGACGTAGAACTGAACAGTGTTTTATTCTACAGCATGCATGGTTGTTATGAGTCAGAAGAGTCTTGACAGAAACTAACAAAAATAATGTAAATAGTAAGAAAACTTGAAATTCATAATGGGTTATATTGTTGTTGTTAGGTGCCATCAAGTCAATTCTAATAACAACATGATATTCAACAAAATGAAGCACTGCCCACTTGGGTGCCATCCTCAAAAGTATTGTTTCAGTCCATTGTTGCTACCACTGTGTCAGTCCATTTTTGAGGGGTCTTCCTTTCTTTCACTGACTCTACACTTTCCCAAGCATGGTGGCATTCGTCAGGGTCCAGTACTTCCTGTAACATGTACTAAATATGAGAGATGAAGTCATGCCTTCGTGGCTATAAGGAACCTTCTGGTTGTACTTCTTCCAACACAAATTGTCCTTCTGGCAGTCCATGGT
>NW_006408593.1:6585594-6587248 GCF_000296735.1 Chrysochloris asiatica | reverse complement strand
TTAAGTATGGTGAAAGAATACAATGCGGGCGCACATTTCCTGATTTCAAATCATTGAGTATGCTCTTGTTCTATTTGCACTGCCTCTTCCTAGTCTTTGTACCAGTTTCTTCATGAGGACACTTAAGTGTTCTGGAATACCAATTCTTCTTAGTGTTATCCATAGGTTGTCATGAGCTACATAGTTGAAACTCTTTGTACAGTCAATAAAGCACATGTAAATATCTCTCTAGTTTTCTCTGCTTTTAGCCAACATCCATCTGATTTTTTATCAATTTCAGACTGAAGAAATTGATGTTGTTGTTAAGTACCATGGAGTCAGTTCCAATTCATAGGGTTTCCAAGGCTGCAAATATTTACGGGAGCAGAAAGCTTAATCTTTTTCCCGCAGAACACCTGGTAGTTTTGAACTGCTGACCCTGAGGCTAGCAACCTGATTCGTAACCACTATATTACCAGAGCTCCTTTTGAAGAAATTGATAGAATTCTTTAATTTAATCACCACTGATTTTAATGGTTGGTATATAAATTTGAAAAACAGTGGAATTAACTGGTCTTCCTTGTAGGAGTTTGGATGTTATCCAACCACAGAAAGCATTCTACATCAAGACAGATGTTGACATGTTCTTTTTGATGATGAATGTGATGCCATTCTTCTTCAATTTGTCATTTCAGTATAGTAAACCATATGATTGTCTGATTCAGAAAGGCCAATACCACTTAATTTCAGCTGACTAATTCTGAGGCTATCCATATTCATGCATTCCATTTCATTTTTGACTACTTCCAATTTTATTAGATTAATATTTCATGCATTCCATGTTCTGAGGATTAATGGATGTTTACAGCTCATTTTGAGTTTTGCCCTATTTGTCTCATAATAGGGGCCCAAAACTTTAATAACAGTATCATTATGTTCATAGACAGAATATTTTACTCTCAGCTTTCAAAACAACACCAATTTTTCTCAATAAGTTAACCTTCTATGGCTTTTATATATCATAGGTTTTTTTTAAAGCTTATATTTAATTTTAGCCACTCACCCACTCATCCATGGAACTATAAACACAGCAAGTAAATATTCAACTGTGAACCCATAAAACTAATGAACTGATGCAGATCATGTCACTCAGTCTCTCAGATACCATGAATAGTTACCACTAAGAGTCAAGACAGAATTTAAATGAAAATCACCAAAACAAAATCCTTATTCTCAAACATCTGTCTAGTCGCCCAATCACTGCCAATAAAGATGGAATTTGGGTATCCAGTAGTACATCTGAATTTCAGTTTTTACTGCTGCCATGTCTTTGATTTCCAAAGTGTGTACAAAAGCATACAAAGGTATCACTGCAAACTCGCAGAACAAATTGTCAAATCAGCCAGACACTGCAAAGTACTATTGTTGTTAGGTATCACTGAGTTGGTAGTAACTCATAGTGACCCTATACACAACAAAAAGAAACACTGCCCAATTATGGGCTAACCTCACAATTGTTGCCACACTTGAGCCCATTGATGCTGCCACTTTGACAGTCCATCTCACTGGGGGTCTTCCTCTTTTTCTTTGACCTTCCATCTTACCAAACATGATATCCCTCTTCAGGAACTGGTCCTACCTGAGAATATGTTCAAAGTATGAGACATGAAGTTTG
>NW_006408593.1:6550749-6575754 GCF_000296735.1 Chrysochloris asiatica | reverse complement strand
CACTGTATCAGACAGTGTTTCTCTGCTATTTATAAGATTTTCAGTGACTCAATATTCGGAAGTAGTTTGTCTCTTCTTCCTAGTCTGTCTTTGTCTGGAAGTGCATCTGAAACCTGTCCACCATGGGTGACCCTGCTGGTATTTAAAATACCAGTGGCATAGCTTCCAGAATCACAGCAACTCACAAGCCACCACAATATGAAAAACTGACAAAGGAGTGGTAGGTGCAAATTACTATCTCCTGGCAATGTACAATGTAATTGGCATTGGTAATTTTACCACACTGACTCTGTGGCACTTATCAACAATAATAAATCTTCCTTTTAACTGTTGTTGTTGTTGTTGTTGTTGTTGTTAAGTGCCATTGAGTCTGTTCCAATTGATAGTGATCCTAGATAGGGTTTCCAAGGAGCAACTGGTGGGTTTGAACTGCCTACCTTGTGGTTCTCAGTCCAGTGCTATCCTAAAGTTCCACAGGGTGTTGTGTATTATGAGTTGGACTGCTAACCTCAAGCTCAACAATTTGAATCTACCCATCACTCAGCAGGAGAAAGATGAGGGTTTCTGCTCCATAAAGATTTATAGCCTTGGAAACCTTATACAAGTCACTATACGTTGGAACTGATTTCATAGCTCACCACCCCTACCACCATCTTCTTTTTGATAATTGCATAACTTTGAAAACCTGCATTTTTAGCTGTTGCTCTGATAAGGAGCATGTCCCCATGTGAAAATCATTCTGATTCAAAATAGGGTGGGGTCTTCTCTGCTCTCAAGCTTTGCAATGTTATATTGTGCCCAATAGGTGTACTGCTGTTGTTGTTAGGTGCTGTAGTGTTGTCATGTGATAGAGTAGAGCTGCCTCAGTGTTTTCTAGGCTGTAATATTCATAGGGTCAGATTATCAGGTCTTTCTCCTGCAGAAATGCTGGGGGTGGGGACTCAAACTGTCAACCTTTCAGTTAATAGCTGAGAGCTTAACAATTGTGCCACCAGGATTCATTTTAGTAATAATTACTTGTAATAATTTAAGAAACAAAAAAAAAACCATTTCTCTTAATTTATTTACATTATTTTTCAAACAACTATTAAGCTGTTAGAAAATAAACATTCCTTAACTTGTTTGCTTATATATGACCAATGGAACTGTTAAATATTTGTGAAGAACAGCATGTATTTAAGTATGATTTGTGGTCCATGGTACATCTAAAACAGAATGACCCAGGGAAACTTGTTATGAATACTTTTACAATTCAAATTCTGGAATCTACATTTCTAACAAACTCCCTACTTAACTCTTGTTGTTGTTGTTGTTAAGTGCCATCGAGTCGGTTCTGACCCATAGCAACCCTGGATAGGGTTTTCGAGGGGCTTGAACTGCCAACCTTGCAGTTCAAATGGCTTTGCAGTCTGGCACATTAACCCACAGCACCACACCAGAACTTAATTCTTACATCTGCTGAATTTTGAAATCTACTCATATGAATTCACATGCCAGGTTAACATTTATTTCCTTTTTAGGCAAGACCATTTTCTTAAAAGATTGGTTTGTATCTGTTGGCCTCAGTAGCACCTATAACTGAAGAATTCAGAGAAGTTTTAGCAAACTCACCACCAGGATTTTGAACTAGTGAATTCTGATTTGACCCCCTGCAGAGAATTTGCATCTCCATCCTAGATACCATGAATCAGAATCTACATTTTGACAAGATCCTCCAGTGATTCTTTTTTGTAAACATAAGAATCACCTGGTGATTTTGTTTAAGAAAAGAAGTAGATTCAGATTCACTGTATCTGGGGTGAAAATGCAAATTATCAGCAGGAGATAAACTGGAATGAACCAGTGCAAAGCCCTAAGAACGAAGAGGGTTTGGGGCTGGAAGTTTTCCCTGTTATCCTTGTTTATGGGAAAAGCCAGGTAGTATTGATTTGTCACCTGGTGTTGTTAATTACCAGCAGAGCATTCAGATCAGTTCTTTTTTCTCAGCTCTCAGCTTGATCCCTGGAGTTTTCAGCATGGTGTCAGGAAGCGTTTAATGGAAAGTTAATCAGCCAAATCCTCCTAGTTCAAAAGTTACTCCATGGCCCTGGCCCATGCTTGGAGCACCAGGATATTCATGCAGTAGGGAGAGGCAATTATTTACTCAATGCTTCCTACAGGGCCTGAAAGAGGTAATGACCCTCAATAGGGGCCTTTGGGAGTCCCTTGGAGCTGCTTACATACCACAAAGAGAATGATCTGACTCATTACATTTTTAAAGATTTGTTTATTCTCCTCAACAAAAGAAGCAAATAAGCAAAGGTGTCCTTGTTTCTGAGATGCCAACAGGATAATTTTATTTTTATTTTTTTTAAATAGCAGCAGCAGCAGCAGCAGCAGCAGCAACAGAAACAGCCAGGAGCTGTCTTATGTTAGTGGAAGATGATGTTGTATCTGAGAGATCCAGGTAATCTAGCTTTGATTTGCACGTTAACTTTTCTGCTTTCAATCGATAACTGCTTAACAAAGTCTCCGGCTAAGCATTCTGAAATTGATTTTCAAGAGTATTTGCATTTGATAATTTGAAGTGTTTGGACACCAGTCAGTATTTGGGGAAAGAAGCAAAAGATGATTTGAACACCATACAAAGAGGAAAGGGAGACTCGGATTGATAACATTGATAATATTGTCAGTCATCCCAAATGTTTATGGAACATCCAGCTATTAGAAGATGACTTAATGTGCTGGAAAGGGTACAAACCCGGAGGCCCATCTCATCTTGAATCCCTATTCTGCTCTTGGACAAATCTCCTTCTCTCTGTGAACCTTAGAACTGCTTATGTGTGCATTCATCTTAGTTATACCAGCCACATGAGGTATGGGTTCTCACCTGAATAGCTCAAAACTGTACCCACATCTCTCATTCCTTCTGTCAATTGCCCTGGTTAGTCTAGGTCACTAACACTTGTCACTGATTCATTTGAACATCTTTATTCCTGGCTCTCACTTCCTTTTTTAAGTAGTGCCCTGCCACAATCCATTTTGTAGACTATAACTGAAATCAGTCTGCAAAAATGTTTTTAAATTTTTACTCTTTTAATAACATAAAGCTTGCAATGATTCCTCTCTTAGGTCTACTGATGGACTAGGCCAGCCCCAGCTTGTCTGCTACCTCATCTCTTCCAACTCCTTAACTAAATTTTGTGTTCCGTCCACACCTACATTCTGTCCAATGCACCATGGCCATATTTAAAACAAGCTGTCCAATGCTTTGTCCAATGCACCATGGCCATATTTAAAACAAGCTTTCCCACCAATTGTTTCCTCCTTCCGGGAAATTCATGGTGTGGCCTTTGTTTTCATTTGTTAGGTATCAGTATAAAGTCACTTTCAGGAATTTTCTATTTCACAGAGAAGCTACGTGTAACTTCCATATACATATCCTCCTACATCCATTTTAAATGTAGAATTTCTAAACAAGTAGAATTGGCTTTTGTACTCTCTATTGTTGGCTTCATGATGTCTTGGGAAGTTTTTAATCAGTTACTGATATTTACTTTGTCCATTTCTTATGGTTATTGTAATGAATTACCTCAAACAGCATTTCTTTCTACAACTGAAATGTATTCTCTTCCAGTTCTTGAAATCAGATTCCAAAATCAAGGTGTCAGCAGGTTCATGTTGTCTTCCAAGATTTTAGGGGAGAATTCTCTGTGGCCTATTCTAACTGTGAATGAGTGACTCCAAACTCAGCCTCTGTCTTCATGTGATCTGCCCACCCCCTGTGCCTCTGATGCACAAAGGGCTAATGCATTAGACTGAAAAGTTGTTTTGACCACAAAGTTGGTGGTTCAAGCTCACTAGCCACTCTTTGGAAACCCTTTGCAGGTCACTATGGGTTGGAACCAACTCGATGGCACTTAATAACAACACTGTGGCACTGTGGATTAATTCTGGATGGGGCAAACAATTAAGCACTCAGCTGGTTCCAATTCACCCAGAGCTACCTGGGAAGAAAAGGCTGGTGATCTAGTTATGAAAGATCAGAGCCTTTGAACACCCTGTGGGGCACAGTTCTTGTCTGACACATGTGGGGTTTTCATAAGTCAGAACTGACTCAGTGAATGCCTGGTTGTCCAATTTACTTTACTCCCTAATAAGATTGTCATGTTGATTGAATAAAATGTTAAATGAAAAAGATCTGGAACTGGTCCTAAACATGGGTTGTCAACATATGCTTGAGTGATTCATTCATTCATCTGTCTACTCACTCATTTTCAAAAAGGTATACAGTATGGCATAGAGAGAGCAGCTGAGGACTCTAGGCCCATGAAATTAGAAAGGTCATGTGCCTGTGGGCAGAAGGCTTTCTTGCAAAGTGCGCCATTTGGTCATTTAAACTAATAAATATTTTCTGTGTGTTTTGTGTAAATCAAAAAGGGGAGTGGGGATAGAGGTAAATACTGTTAACCGATGGCACATGGAGGGGATTTTAATCCTTGCAATAAAACAAAATTTGATTGTTGAGTGTAAAACTGATGATCTGCAATGTAAACTACCACTCAGTTCACAACAAGAGCTTTAAATCTAAATGTATGTGGTGCCATATTGTACTGGGTATTTCTCAGACACTGTAGACACAAGAACAAAAAAGCTCACACTCTCATGTGTTCATATGAGTGGTAAGTTTAAACACTAGGAGTATAGTCCTTTATGGTTAACTTTATCAAGTTGTGTCAAATACTTCTTGGCCTTGGAGAAACTCATTCTCACTAATAAATACAAGCTGCAATGTAAACATCTACTTAGAATGTGCCTATCCTATCAGACAGGTTGTATATTTCTAGAGGTCTTTTTGAATCTGTTCTTTCCAATTCAATGAGGAGAAATTGGGCTAAGAAAAAAGCTGAATGTTCTCGCAGGAGAGCTGGCTTGTCCCCCAAAGTGCAAAGATACTCTTTTGCATACTTGTGGGCTCTGCTGTGTTTTAACACATCTCAGGAATGTAGCAAGACCAGAAAAGACAACAACCACTCCCTTCTCCTAGGGACCAGGGCCACCTGCCTAGAACCAGGTAATTTGCAATTTGCTTTATACAGAGGCTGCACTGCCCTTCTTGGTGGTGAGTAAAGCTCACTGATCTTCACCGGATCAGCCACTGGACAGGGCATGCAACTATCATCTAATCCATTAAGATTTGTAAAGTTCCCCCTGGGTTCTATGGCACAGACCCTGAGTAAATGGTGATCCAGTTGATAGTCTTTTCCTTTATAAGCCTTTCATTTCATCGGGTAGTATTGTCATCGAAAAAGAGATAATTTAAGAAACTTTGTTAGACACAACTGTAATAAACTCATTTAGCAGCAGAAAACTTCAAGGTGCTGAGAAAACACACACACACTAAATTTCACACCTCACTTGTTCTGTGGATAAAGAAAGACTCCTTTGCTTATTTGAGGAATCTCTTTAAAAGATGAAACAAACATTGGAAAGCATTACCAAGACAAAAGAAGAATTGGAAACAGAGAGAAATGTTTATGTCATGGAAATGTTAAAAGGAAAGGTCCAGAAACTCAAAAAACGCTGGAAGTTTAAGAAACTGAAATAAGTCCAGGTGTCAGAGGACAGAGACTGACTAGGAAACTGGTCCAGACTACTTCCAGCAGAGCTAGTGGCTGACCATTTACGTCAGTCTAAGTCATGTTCATTTTTTAGGCCTTGGGCCAAGTGCTTTACTTAACAAAACCAAATAAAATCCATTGTCATCTAGTCATTTCTGACTCGTTGCAACTCTATATAGGTTTCTGAGACTGTAAATAGAATTCTGAGACCTATGTAGAATTCATGGGAGCAGACAAACCTCATCTGTCTCCCTCGGAGTAGCTAGTGGGTTTGAACTGCTGAACTAGAGGTTAGCAGCCCAAAGTGTCATAGCATCCTGTACACATTAATATCCCTCTCTGTTAGCTGAATGAAGCCAGCTTATGTGACTTGCCTGAGGTCACATAGTCTGAAGTAGACTTTGGGTCCCAGGTAAAGTAACGGGTTATGAGTTGGACTAATAACCACAATGTCATCAGTTCAAATCTACCAGGTGCTCCATGGAAGAAAAATGAGGCTTTTGGTTCCAGTAAAGATTTACATTCTCAGAAACCCTATACTGAGTTGCTATGAGTCAGAACCAACTCTATGGCACATAACCAACACCACCACTACTTCCTACTTGGAGAACTAGGGATTCAAAGTATATTTGATTGGGAAATCTATTATTATTATTTATATCATACTGTCCCTAGACAGTAGTTGCTTTTTAGCTCCTAGGAACCAAAGAAGGAAATTTTTTTCTCCATTCTTCTATCTCATTTGTTGTTAAGTGCTGTTGAGTCAGTTCCGACTCACAGTGACCCTGTATATGGTGTCCAAAGAGTAATTGGTGAGCTTGAACTGCTGACCTTGTGGTTCAAACTGATTTTGCAGTACAGCACATTAACCCCCATCACTACATCTCGTAGGGCATCTAATTTCTCTTCCTTTATTCTGTGTAAGTTGTCAGGATGGGGCTGCTCTGGAAACACAGAGGGATGGAAACAGATGTATTGTTGGCCAGTAGCACAACATCTGGCCTCCTGGATTAGGCATCCAGGAACAGAAGAGACACCTCTCAAAGGCACTGTCTCCTCCTGCCTCCCATGTCTTTCATTTTGGGGTTGTGAATTCATATGTCCTACCTCCCTGAAGTAGGAGGGCTTTGCACTCACTCACTCAGAACACATCATCTGCATTGCTTTTACACATTTTCCTTTTGAATCTAAGATTCTGACAGAAAATAATAATAATAAAAAAAAATCATCTTACTAGTGAAAAATGGAGTCTTATCCCCATTACTCTGTAACACAAACAACTAGGTCTCTGGTAATAGTCCCCTTTTCTCTTTTGTTCTATAAGTACAGGAACCAAAATTTACACACATTTTAAAAAGCTATACCTAGAGTAACAATTTGTATGGGCTCAGCAAAATGAGACTTCACTGCGTTTGTGTTTGCAATTGCCATCAAACTGAGTCAACACGGCCTTCTTGTAACACAGCTGCTGCTGATTATGAATTATGGCTAAATAGCAAAGTGTTATTTAATGCAGCTGGGAAGGAATGGTGGGCGTAATAGCCCATTACCACTTTACACCTAGAGATCAGTCTCTAAGTTCAAGGCTATTCTCTTAGTCATGCCAGAAAAATTACACAGACACTACTGGTTTTTATAACCCCCTCAGGCAATGCTGAAGCAATAAACATGATGGGAATGAAGTCTCACCATGTGTATCTAACAGCACCAAGGAGAGTGGCTAGCTCAGTGCTGACACAGCACTGGGTTTGTATTAAAGGTTTAACACATTACCTAGCTCACTTTCAGGGTATCTCATTCTGGTAGGAACAGACTGTGTGTACATGGTTGCTGGTCCTCTCAGATGTTCTGTTATGCACTTGAACTCCTGCTGTTTCTCTAAGAGGGAAAGAGAGCTTTGCACAAAGTTCAGACTAAAGCCATGTTGAGCTGGTTTCCAGAAGCTCTGAGAAAGTAGATATTCTGTGTAGACCAAGCTTTAAATACTTGCGTGACCCAGTCATTTTCTGAGGTTTTGATCTCTAACTCTTTACTAATGGTTCTGATCTATGTACAATACTGGGAAGTCTAGCTAAGCAATTCATAATTGATTCATCCATCAGTGGACATTTGTCAAAAAGGAAGTCAATCTGCTGTTCTATGGGTGAACTGAAATAAAAGTGAATGGTGGGGTCTATGGGGTAAACCTGAAAGGCACAGCAGGTCCAGTGGACTGTCAATGGATCTATCAGAACCTCTTCCTGGAGGAACTGCTGAGCAGGAAAAGGTTAAAACATTCACTGCCCTCTCTGCCTAGGAGACAAGCTAAAATGTTAATCAGGTTACTGAGTGGGACCAATCCTCTCCACCCAGGAGTCAAACTAGAATGATAATCAGGTTACTGAGTGGAACCAGTCCTTTGGTTTCCCTCCTGTCTTCAAACAGGTCCACAATCTAACCCCTCCCTGATTCTGACTTCATATAAAGTCTGCACTGCCCTGTATTCAGGGCTCAGAATCTGGAGAAATTAGCTCCTCTGAGCCAGCTGGCTTAATAAAATCTGAAACTCTGCTTCACCTCTCCAAGTGGCCTCAGTTTCTTCAACAACAGATCAAGAGCTGCAGGGACACTCTCGAATCTAAAACTGCTGTTAACACTGTAACTTGAGAGAGTTAAAGATGGTTAAATGATATATATAAGAATCAGAAGTGGATATAGCAAAATAGGCAGTAAGTTAGGGTAAGGACAGAGTGGGAATTGTGGTACTAAGGGATGTAGACTCATTTCCAACTCATGCAGTTGTAGATGTTGCTGTTAGGTGGCATTACGTCAATTCCAACTCATATCGACCCTATGAACAATAAAATGAAGGACTTTTGGGTCCTGCAACCTCCTTGCAATTGTTACCTTTTAGCCATTCTTGCTGCAATGTTATTCCATCTCAGGGGGTCTTCTTCTTTTTCACTAACTCTCCACATTTTATAAGCATGATGTCCTTTTCCAAGGTCTGGTCCCTCCTAATAATATGTCTGAATTGTGAGAGACAAGTTTCACCATCCTCATTTCTAAGAAGCATTGTGGCTCCTCGATTCTAAGGAACATTCTGGCTGCACTTCTTTCTAGACATTTGTTTATTCTTCTGTCTGTCCATGATACTTCTAATATCCTAGTAATATTTTAATCAATCAAATACACTGATATCCTATCGTGTTTTTTATTCATTATCTAACTTTCACATGCATATGAGGCTACTGAAAATACCATGGCTTGGGCCAGGCACACCTTAGTCCTCAAGCTGATCTCTTTGCTCTTGAACACTTTAAAGAGGTCTTTTGCAGCATATTTGCATAATGCAATATGTCATTTGATTTCTTGACTCATAGCAACTGGGTATAGGGTTTCCAAGGAGCAGTTGATGCGTTTGAACAGCTAGCCTTATGGTAAGCAGTCTAATGCTTAACCTACAGTGCCACTCCAGGACTAACAAACTCTTATTGTTAAAATGTGGAAGAATCAATGAGGTCAGAAGATAGATGTTAAATATTGACAACTTTTCAGTTGCTAAACTAGATTGTCACCATTGTAGGTTTGACTTCATGGATTTTGTACAGTTTTAGATTTCTGATTGTGCAGCTTTTCTTGTCATCTTGTCAACTGAGAGCTGTGTGACCATCTTCAGATTTTATGAAGTCTGGAGGCACAACTAAGGTACTATCTTAAGTGACTTTATTGATAAATGTGATTACTTTCATCTCTTTCTGATGAATTGGTGACTGGAAACAAAAAAAAAAACAAAACAACCCTGGCAGAGTACAGAGCAAACACACACCTGTTAAAACAAAATACAACACAAAGCAAACCATTATGAGTAAAGAGTATAGCAGACCATGATTTAAGGAGTAAGGTCTGGATTGGTAGTTCTAGATATAGTTTGGATCGTGTTTTGACTGCGCACTTCACCTCCCAGAATACACGGTGAGGACTCTGGTATAAAGGAAACCACTAAAACTAGTAGTGATAAAGTCCATTATAAATCATTTTAGAAATTCTGGCCACTAAAATCATGGCTGGAGGAAGTATTTATTGTTGTTAAGTACTTTGGAGTCGGTTCCTACTCATAGTGACCCTTTGCAGGGTTTCCGAGTCTGTAAATCTTTGCAGGAGCAGAAAGGCTCATCTTTCTCCTGCCGAATGGCTCGTAGTTTCAAACTGCTAACCTTGTGGTTAGCAGGCTGATTTGTAACCACTACGCTATCATCATCACTCCTTTTATGTCTCTTTGGAAGAGCTCCTTATGGAGATGAGTAAATGTCTTTGGGAATTTTTGTTTTTTTCAAAGAATTAGATTTCTTATTATAAAGCACTTCCCAGTTTACAAAGGACTTCTAGAAGTCTCTTCTCACTTAACCCTTAAAAGAGGCAAGGCACAAGCTGTATGCCTTCTTTTGATTTGCAAAGCATTTATTCTTTGCTTCACACCCTCTTGTTATTTTAATTGGTTGTCTGGTTGCTTTAATTTCTTTCCCTGTACATTTCTACATTCATGGGTTCTTAGAGTGGAAGGAGACTTAAAAAATAATTTAGTGCAACTGTGACTTTTTACACAGAAAGAGTTGCTAAGTGGCATGAAGACCATGGGGCTAATTCACAGCAAAAACAGAATTGGAGCTTCATTCCCTTCATTATGTACTGCTTCCCTAATAGCCTTTTGTTTCCCCTTCAGGAATATGAATGAAGTACCTGGGTGGTGGTGCAGGCTGCAAACCTAACCCACTATCTGCAACTCAGAAATAGACTTGCTATGAGTCAGAACAGACTCAACGGCACTCAACAACACTGATAATAATACAAACAATGTTCCAAAGCGATTTGTCAGTGTATATGGCTGAAGATGACAATGCTTCCTTTCTAGATGGGTCCCAGAATATACATGTGATGCTTGGCTTCAGAAGCTAGTTACCAGATCCCTCCATCTCTAAATCTGTCTTCAAGATGTCTGTATCTGCTTCCCTGTGGACTCCTTTCCCTTTGCAGAAAACTTTTGAAATATTTGAGGGTTTATCCTTAAAGAGTAATTCTCTCCTGCATTTTGCAAGACTGAGTAACTTCCAAAGAGACTTAAGAGGAGTGATGATGTAGTTATAAGATTGAATTTTGCTAGTACGTTCCAAAGAACTGTGAACAGTCAGTGACAAGATCAATAGTAAAATCATGGCACTTACATTCTGCTGCTAGTGGCTGTTATTAAGTGCCGTCAAGTTGGTTCCAACTCATAGCAACCCTGTTTAGGGTTTCCAAGGAACAGCTGATGGGTTTGAATCTCCAACCTTGTGGTTAGTGGTCCAGTGCTTATCCTATAGCACCACACCAGGAATCCAAAAGTATATGTATCTATACTGAGAAGTACTTTTTTAAAAAATGTACAAAACACATGGCTTTCTTTGGTCTTTAAAATATAGTATCTAGGATCTGGAAAGTTTGCAAACCGTGTCATCTAAGACATAGCAGTCCATCTCTGTTTGTCTATAATGATAGAGGATGGAAAGTCAGGAAGAGAAAGCATTAGTTAGGAACTTGTTACGTGCTTTCAAGTCAGTTCTAACTCATAATGACACTGTATAGGGTTTCCAAGATGCTGCTGGTTTCAACCCCCAACCTTACTTACAGTTGAAACTGACCGTGTGGGTGGTGCTTATCCTACAGCACCACACCAAGACTCTACAAAGGAATGTGTTGTTGTTGTTAAGTGAGTTCGAGTTGGTTCTAACTCATGCTAACCCTGTATAGGGTTTCCGAGGAGCGAAACTGGTCATCTTGAACCGCCATTGTTGTGGTTCAAACAGACCTTGCAGTCCTGCGCATTAACCAGCAATGCCAAACCAGGACTCCACCAGGGAATATGGTGGTGATGGTAGTGTGCCGTGGAGTAGGTTCTGACTTATAGCAACCCTGTGTAAGGTTTCTAAGTCTGTAAGTCTTTATGGAAACAGAAAGCCTCATCCTTCTTCCATGGAATGGCTGGTAGTTTTGAACTGCTGACCTTGAGCCAGACTCATAACCACTATGTTACCAGAGCTCCTTACCAGTGAATATGGAGGACAGTATATTTATGTTAAGGAGCAACCTCAAAGTCAACAATTTAAATCTGTAAGTCGATCCCTGGGAGAAAGGGGGCTTTCTATGCTTGTAAAATTGCATAGCTTAAAAACCCTATGCAGGGTTGCCAAGATTGGAAACTGGCCCTATAGCACACCACCACCACTACCACTAAGTTGATGTTAATGGAGGAGCAACAATTCAGAACAGATCTGTATTTGTGCCCATTCCAAAGACAGGTGGCCCAAATGTGTAAATTATCAGACAATATCATTGATATCCAATGCAAGAGAAGTTTTACTAAAGATTATGCAAAAATGGCTACAACCATACATTGGCAGAGAACTTCCAGAGGTACAGGCTGATTTCAGAACAGGACATGGAACAAGGGATATCATTGCTGACGTCAGATGGATCTTGACTGAAAGTAGACAACACCAGAAAATGTTTATCTGTGCTTTACTGACTATGTAAAGGCTTTTGATTGTGTGGATCATGAAAAGCTATGGACAAATTGCTAAGAATGAGTATTACAGAACTCTTAATTATGCTCAGGAGGAACCTGTACATAGACCAAGAGGCAGTTCAAACAGAAGGGAACACCGAATGGTTTAAAATTAGGAAACATGTGCACCAGGTTGTATTCTTTCAACATACTTATTCAATCTGTATGCTGAACAAATAATCTGAGAAACTGGATTATATGAAGGAGAACATGGCATCAGGATTGGAGGAAGACTCATTATTAACCTGTGATATGCAGATGATACCACATTGTTTGCTGAAACTGAAGAAGATTTAAAATACTTACTGATGAAGATCAAAGACTTTTGTATGGGTTGCAACTCACGTAAAGAAAACAAAAATCCTGACTACTGGACCAACAAATAATATCTATATAAATGAAGAAAAGATTGAAGTTGTCAAAGACTTCATTTTTCTTGGATCAACCATCAACACTCATGAAACAGCAGTCAAGAAATCAAATCTGCATTAGGCAGATCTGCTGCACAAGATCTCTTTAAAAAAGTGTTGCAGAGCCAAAATGTCAGTTTGAAGACGAAAGTATGTATATGAAAGTGGGACAGTGAATAAGGAAGATTGTAGAAGATGATGGATTTGAGTTATCATGTTTGAGGAGAATATTAGAAAGTACCATGGACTGTCAAAAGAACAAATAGAGACATGTTGGAAGAAGTATAGCCAGAGTGCTCTTTGGAAGCCAGTATGGCCAGACTTTGTCTCTCATACTTTGGATATACTGATAGGAGGAACCAGTCACTGGAGAAGGATATCATGTTTGGTAAAGTGGAGGGTTGAAGAAAAAGAGGAAGACCCCAAGCGAGAAGGGTCAGCACAGTGAAAGCAGCAGTGTATTCAAATGTAGCAACAATTGTGAGATTGCCCAGGACTGGGCAGTGTTTCATTCTGTTTTACGTAAGTTAGTTGTAAGTCGGTACCAACTCGATGGCATCTAACAACAACAACATATATAATGGATCTCCGTGAGTTGGAACCGACTCAGCTGCACTTAACAGCAACAACAGATACCTTCTCTTTTTTTTCCATGTAAGAATGGGCTTAGTGATAACTACTTTATAGGAGCATGGTGACTCTGTAGGATAAGCACTGTACTGTGAACGACAAAGTCAGTGGTTTGATTCCACTAACCAGTTTGTGGGAGATAGATGAGGCTTTCTGTTCTGTAATAATCTCCAGCCCCAGAGACCCTACACAAGGACTCAGCAGCACTTAACAATAAGCAAGTTGGAAAATTTTAGTGAGGATTAAATGAAAAAATATATTTTTTAAAGTATAGTATGAAGGAGTATAATGCACAATCAAGAAGTCACTTACCATCCCTTCCTCTTGCATACTTCTACTTCTCTTCTTTTTTTTCCCTTATGTGAGCTTACTCAAATGATCTGGAAAACAGTGATGTAGCTGCAGAGAGAATCAGAACTGAAAAAAAAAAATCTACATGCATGCAGCAGAGGTAGGGAAAATGCAAGTGGGAAACAGATGTAGGCATTTGGCTTCTGATCAAACTTGCAAGTGAAGCTATTCCCCAGCGAACAAGAGAGCCAAAGGCTTAGGTGATGCTCCATGAAGTGTGTGCCCACCCTAACTTACTGAAAACTTCTCCAATATCGAGATTGTGTATTCTTAGCAGGTGAACAGGGATTTTCATTTAGCTACTCCACTTTTTCTCAGGATTATAGGGACATTTCCAATTAGCTGTGTTTCCTTTCATCTTGATCAGGGAGTAATAATTTATATTTGCCCTCTCATGTTTCACCCTAAGATGTACAAGTATCCCATCCTTTATATGGACTTTTAACAGGTTAAAAGTCATTTTATTTCTAATCATCTGAATCTTACTTGCCTCTTGGGTTCATGTCCTCTTAGAAATTGGTATCCGGTGATAAAAGAGGGTCAGTAATGTGAGGGATGAAATCACAGACAATGCACAGCTCAGCACATCAAAATAGATCTCTGCCAAAATACCAAATGAAGATGTAATTTGGGACGGTATTAATTGTTGAGGATTATTTCATTGGTAATTTTATATTTTAAGAGCTTATTCATTGTTATTCAAATTCTACTGATGCTTAAACATACAAGGTTAAGTCAAAAAGCATAGACGCAAATCAGAGAAATCTTTATTAAACAAAAATATTGAAATCTGAAGCTATTGTTCCTTAACATATTCTGTAATTAGGCCTATACACTTCTGAAGTTGGTGTTTTCATCTTTTTAATACTTTCCCAAAGAATTTTATTTTCTTCCACTACACCATGTCAAAACAACAGCCTTGAGGGTCTCAAATCACGTTCCTTTTAAATATTCTTTCAGTTAGTGTAACTAAAGGAATTATGAAAGGGCAAGATCAGGGATGTACAGTGGATGGGGTAAAATATGCCAGCAGAGTCTTTGCTACCTTCAAAGAATGATCAGATGTGTTGTCGTTATGTGAAGAAATTCCTTCATGCAAATTTCCTGGTCTTATTATCACCAATGCAGTCAATTTACTTAAAACTTCTTAATCATGTGAGGAGTTCTCAAAGTGATCCACCTTCAGGAATAAAGGGCTCATGAGATTTATAGACCAGCCAGACATAGATTGTTAATTCACATCCAGGGCTATGTAAACAGGATGAATTGGGAGAAGGGAGGAAACAAATCTGTTCTAGAACTAGGACTTTTAAATAATAATACAGTCATTAAGACCATGCGTGAGCCATTTTGGCTTCTCTGGGGGAAGGGTGAACTGGAACTCGAGGAGGGGCTTTTTCGAGACAGGAATAAAACTGTTTGCAGGCCGGCCATGCAGCAGGTGTACTCTGTTGGGTGCTTGATTTTGAAAAACTGAGTAAAGAAAACTTCACTCTCTCTAAAATGAGTACAGATCAGATTACTTGAGCATTTTTTTGCTAGCAACAATATTTCTGACCATAATAAACCCCATCCTTTTGACTGAGAAAAATCTATCATGATTTTAGAATCCCGTAAAATAGTCATTATAATCTTCTGAGCTTACCTCTGTGTCAAAATATGAAAGGCTCAAAAGAAACCCTTGGAAGCTACTATTTTAATTGGATCCTGTTTTTGTTTTGTTTTAATGCACTCTAATGTAATGATCTTTTTTTTTTTTTTTTCTATCACTCCTCTGTACATTTGTCATACTGTGGTGGCTTGTTTGTTGATGTGAAGCTGGAAGCTATTCAACTGGTGTCTTATTCCCATCAGGGTCACAGGTGATGGAAAGGATTCAGGAAATCTTCTAGACTAAGACAGGTAAGCAAGAAAGAGAGAGACTACTTCTGAAAGATTAGCTACTGAAAGTCTTAAATAGTAGTGGAATGTTGCTTGATATAGTGCCAGAAGATGAGCACCGCAGATTGGAAGACACTCAAAGTACAGCTGAGGAAGAGTTGCCTCTTCAAAATAAAGTTGACTTTAATGACATAAATAGAGCAAAGCTTTCAGGACCTTCATTTTGTGAATTAAGAGACCCTATTAAGAACAGATATGATGCATTAAATACTAATGGACAAAGATCAAAGGAGTTGTGGGATGACATCAAGAACATCATACATGAATAAAGCAAAAGGTGAAAAATTAAAAAGAAAAGAAAGGAGAAAAATGGATGGTATAAGAAACTCTGAAGCTTGCTCTTGAATATAGAGAGATTGAATAAAGGCAAAAAACAGGGAAGTAAAACAGCTGACTAGTAAATTTTAAAGGGAAGCTCAAGAAGACAAAGTATTATAATGCAATGTGTAAACACCTGTAGTTAGAAAACCAAAAGGGAAGGAACATATCTTAAGATGAAACTACTGAAGAAAAAATTCAAGCCTCAACTTTCAATAATGAAGGATTCTATGAGCAAAATGGGAGTCCTGGTGTGGCAATATAAGATAAAGCACTGGACCACAAGTCCAGTTTGAACTGCAAGGTTGGCAGTTCAAATTCACCAGTCACTTCTCGGAAACTCTATATAGGGTTGGTATGAGGCAGTCACAACAACAACATGAGAAAAATAATGAATGATGCAGGACACATCAAAATAAAATGGAAGGGATACACAGAGTCATTGGACAAAATGAATTGGTCATTGTTCAAACATTTTAAGAAGTAGCATATAATTGAGAACTGATGGACTTGAAGGAAGAAGTCCAAGCTGCACTGAAGGCATTGGGGAAAAACAAGGTTCCAAGAATTGACCGAATACAAATTAAAATGTTTCAACAAACTGATGTAGTGCTGGAGGCCCTCACTTACCTATGCCAAGAAATTTTGAATACAGTTAAATTGACAACCTATTAGGCGAGATCCATATTTGTACCTATTGCAAACAATGATGATCCAATAGAATGCAGAAATAAATGAACAACATCATTAATATGACATGCAAATGAAATTTTGCTAATGATAATTTTTAAATGGTTGAAACAGTACATACAGAGCTGGCAGAAATTCAAGCCAGATTCAGAAGAGGATGTGGAATGAAAGATATCATGGCTGACATGAGATGGATCTTGAATGAAAGCAGAGAATATCAGGAAGATGTTTATTGATGCTTTATTGACTATGTAAAGGTATTCAACTATGTGGATTATGAAAACTATGAATAACATTGCAAAGAACAGGAATTCTAGCAATTTAAGTGTGCTCATGTTGAACCTGTACATAGAACAAGAGTTAGTCATTAGAAGAAAACTAAGGGATGCTAACTGGTTTAAAATCAAGAAATCTGTGCAACAGGGTTGTATCTATCCACTATATTGAGTCAATCTCTATGTTGATGAAATCATCAGAAACTGGTGAAGAAGAATATAGCACACAGATTAGAGGAAGACTCATTAACAACCTGTGATATGCAGATGACAGACACAACGTTGCTTACTGGAATGAAGTGGACTGAAAATACTGATGAAGTTCAAATCCTACGTCTTTCAGTATGGATTGCACCTTAATGTAATGAAAACAAATCCTCACCACTGGACCTATAAATAACATCGTGATAAATAGAGAAAAGATTGACGTTGTCAAAGACTTCATTTTGCTTGCATCCACCATTAATGCTCATGGAAACAGTAGTCAACAAATCAAAGGATGTGTTGCAATAGGCAAATGTGCTGCAAAAGGCTTCTTTAAAGTATTCAAGAACACAGATGTCAGCTTTAGGACTTATTCATGGTATTTTCAATTGCCTCATATGCATGTAAAAGTTGAATACGGAAGGCCTTAGAGGAATCAGCGCGTTTAAATTATGGCACTTGCAAAGGATATTCAAAGTATCATGGGCTTCCAGGAAAATAAGCAAATCTGTCTTGGAAGAAGTGTAATCAGAATGCTCCTTAGTGGTGAGAATGGCAGGACTGTCTCCTGTTCCCCTCCAGTCCACCCCTGTAAGCTGACTCTTACAATCTGACATGTTCTTCTCTTCCACAGGATCCCCAGTTGCCCCTAGGGGATGTGTCACAACTATATGGGTAGTATCAGGCAGTGTTGCTGCAGTTGGAGGCACAAATCTCAGAAGAAATATTGACAGACAAACCCAAACCAACTTATAACCAGAACAGACGCACACCCAGCAAAAACCTTCATTAGCTAGAGCCAAGCAGTACCAGCAGGCTAATCATCAGGTGTGTTCAGGACCTACATCTGCTTCTTCATGTGACCTAATGTGTCAATGGATTCTTAGTGTGGCACGGTAGGATCAGCACTGGAGGTTGAACCGCAATGTCAGCAGTTCAAACCTGGCTGCCGCTCCTCAGAAACCCTATGCAGGGTTGCTGTGAGTTGGAACTGACTCAACACTTAACAACAACAACCAAAATATATCAGTAAAGTTCTGGTGGTATACATGTGCAATATTTAGTCTTCAGTACAACACGGAGTCTGTCTTGAACAGGTATTAGAATGTCTAGAGCCATCCAGTTCTGGAGGGTCATCTTCCTCATCTGGGTGGTTTCTGCAGTTAGTTAACTGCAAACTCTCCCTACTGTTGCATCTTTCTTACTGCCATCCAGACAAAAACTAAAACCACCAACATCTGCTCTCAGGTTATGACCAAGGGACTTTCCGACAGTCAACCTTCCTATAGGGTTTTTTCAGCCTTTTTCTTTTCTCTTCCCAGGGCTCCAGTTCCCTTCTCTCGAATTCTCTCAGTGTTACCTAGGTTGGCTGCTCCAAGCTGTTACCTGCAGGGTAGGTGTGGCTGGAGAGTGGGCACCCGAAGATGCTTGTTTTTGTCTCTGCAGCAAAGAATTCCCTTCTGGCTCCATCATGGTTGGGGTTCATCTCCTTTATACTGACTTTAGCCACAGGTACCCATATGCTGCTTCTCTGTGACCAGGGAGAAAGTATAGGGGAAAGGCAGGTGGCTAATGTGCACACCACATGGTGGAAACGTACACCGTCTGCCCACCTTCTCCTGGTTCTCTTTCTCCCTCCCCACTGTTTGCTCTGGCTGTCCTCACAGCCTGAGCAAGACAGAGGGGCTAGGGTCATAATTACCAGGCTCTGACTAGAACTCCAGCTTACGGAGCATGAGCTGACCACAGAGATGGTGACGGCCCTTCATTCACATTCCAACTCCTACTTCCAGAACCATTTTCTTCTTCACCTCCATTTTGACCCTGTTTGTGGAGACAGCTATTGAGAACATCAACAATAGCCCTACATCTGATGGTCACCATCCGTTGCTAACTGTAGCTCCTCTTGCAGTGGTCTTAGGCGTGCCTTCATGATATGCCTGTCTAGCATATCAGTGGTTAGCCGAATTGCCCAGAGCAGAGACGCCTATTCTGGCCACCACTCCTTCCTTGTTGTTGTTGTTATGTGCCGTGGAGTCGGTTCCGACTCATAATGACCCTGTACAGGGTTTCCGAGGATGTAAATCTTTACGAGAGCAGAAAGCCTCAACTTTCTCCCGCAGAACAGCTGGTAGTTTCGAACTGCTGAACTTGTGGCTCGCAGTCCGATTCGTAACCACTACGCTACCTTAGTTTCCTTTTTAATAAAGATTCTTTATAAAGGCTTGTACCTTCCTACAACTGTGCTGCTTGTCATGTTAAGAGCATCCCTGCAATGTGGAGGACCATGTGAACTTGGGATTTCCCTGAAAGATGCATCTGAACCAGATGACCTCACATGGAGGTTGCTGGCCCTCAGGACTTCTCCCAACATATATTCTTCCTTTTCAATCTTGTTTTTAGTTGCCTGGCTGGCTCACCAATTGTCTGGGCAGTGATTTGTTGTTGTTGTTGTTTTAAAGTGCCGTCAAGTTGGTTCTGGCTCATAATGCCCCTGTATGGGGTTTCTGAGGAGCAGCTGGTGAGCTTGAACCACCAACCTTGCAGTTCAAGTGGATTTGCAGTCTGGCACATTAACACACAGTGCCACACCAGGACTTTGGGAAGTGATTAGTAACTGTAAATTTGCATTCCAATACGGAAGACCGAGAAACTGAAAAGATGGCGCTGGCAGCTTCAGGATTGTGATATATCATAGGGCTGACTTAAGAGGTGGCATGATGGGCAGCTGTAGGGCAGACTTGAGTCTCTGTATCCTCCAATGGGATGCAGGGAGTTTTACGGCTCTGGCAAACAAGAGTCTTAGTGCCAGGGCCTCAGACCTCCAAAGCCACCCCAGCAAGTGATAGGTAAGAGTAATTTAGCAAGCAGAGTGAGTTAGCATCAAACAGGAAGATAATTCTATTTAACCTCTCAGAATCTTGCTCCCCTACAATTGCTTTTTCCTATTCTTTCTTACAGGTGACACTCTATGTTATTGTTAAGTGCTGTCAAATCAGTTCCGACTCATAGAAATGCTTTATAGGATTTCCAAGAAGCAGCTGGAGGGTGTGAACTGACAACCTTGTGGTTTTCATTCCAGTACTGATTCTACTTCCGACTCCACGGCACACAACAACAACAACAACAACAACTGATTCTACAATGCCACACCAGGACACTCTATAGTGTGGGCATTTTTCATTTTAGATGATGAAAAATCTATGTTGTCGCTGTTAAATTTTGATGATTTTGTTTGAATTCATAGCAACTCTTTATAGGGTTTCTAAGGCTGTACATCTTTGCAGGAGCAAAACCCTTCATTTTTCTCTCAAATGAATGACTTGAGTGACTCAAGCTACCAATCTTAAATATCTCTACAGTTTTACAACTCACTGTAAATGTTGTCTTTGATTCAAAACTTCCTATGTCTTCTAGCCACCCACAGACTGTCCTCTGCTACCCACAGTTTCTTAGATGAGATGAGCTTCCTTTTTGTTTCTTTGAGAAAATAGAGACCAATTGAATGGTGTCCCCTCATCTTGCCTACACCAAATCTGCAAATATACATCCAAGTCTATACAAGTTTTCTCAGCATAATAGTGGCATCATCTCTGCTTTTATCAGAGATCAATACAAACACGTTCGTTAGTACACTGTATCTCAGTTTCTTTTCCTGGCTTAAGGGTTTTGCCTGTCTAGCATATCCATTTATTCATATTTTCTTTTACTTTCTCATGCAATATCTTGCCTTCCTCTCACTCCACTGAATTACTACTATCAGTGAAAGAACATGATGTACTACTATCTAGTATTGTATCTTCAAAACAAAGCAAGCCTTTGAGAATATATATTGTCTCAGTAGCTTTATACCTGCTGTTTATAGTAAAACTTGCTGAAAGAATTGTCTACTACACAGGAGCTCTGTTGGTGGTTATGTGCCGTGAAGTGGGTTCCGACTCATAGTGACCCTGTATTTGGTTTCTGAGGCTGTCAATCTTTACAGGAGCAGAAAACTTCATCTTTCTCCTATAGAACCACTGATAGTTTCGAACTACTGACCCTGAGGTTAGCAGGCTGACTCATAACCATTATGCTACCAAAGCTTCTTAGCCATCACATTGGTGATGGTGGAGGTGATGTGCTGTTGAGTTGGTTCTGACTCCTCAAGGTCAGAAGTTCAAAACTACCAGCCATTCCACAGGAGAAAGATGAGGCTTTCTGTTCCTGTAAAGATTGACAGCCTTGGAGACCCTACACAGTGTCACTATGAGTCAGAACTGACCCCAAGGCATACCACCAGCATCAAACAGAAAGGCACCATTTCTTCTCCTCCCATTCACTCTATAATCGATTCTGTCCTGTCTCCTATCCCATATATCTACTGACTATTTTACAGCAGGGTTACTGGTGACCTCAATGTTGCCAACATTAATGAACACTTCTTCTCCTATACTGATACATAAGTATGCTCAGAATGGCTGACCATTCTTTCCTTTTTGAAACAGATTCTATTTTGGTTTATAGTGGTTACAAGTCAGGCTGTGAACTTCAAGGTCAGTAGTTCGAAACTACCAGCCGTTCCACGGGAGAAAGATGAGAGTTTCTGCTCCTGTAAAGATTTACAGCCTTGGAAATTCTATTCTGGGTCTCTATGAGTCAAAACGACTCCACGGCACATAACAACCACCACCACTGCCATCACCCTCTCCTGGACACTCTTTATATTATTGTACTGTCTTCTTCAACTCCTCCACTCAGTTTCTTGAGTGTGAGTACTTCAGAATGGGTTTTGCATTTCCTCCCTCTATTTTCTTATGAAACCTATTTAGGTTTTAAAATCTTCTCCCTAGGTTGAAAATGGCACCATTAGTTATTGGTGGTGGTGGTTGTGTGCCATTGAGTTGGTTCTGATTTATACCGGTGACCTTGTATTATGTTTTCAAGACTGTACATCTTTATGAAAGCAGACAGCCTTACATTTCTTCCACAGAGTGACTTGTAGATTTGAACTGATGACCTCATGGTTAGCAGCTCAACACATAACCAACTATTCTACTAGGGCTCCTTCTAATGGGCTGCCAAAAGAACAAGTAGATCAGTGTTGGAATAAGTACAGCCAGAGTGCTTCTTGGAGGCCAGGATGGCCAAACTTCATGTCTCATACTTTGGACATATTGTCAGGAGGGACCAGTCACTGGAGAAAGATATCATGTTTGGTAAGGTGGAGGGTCAGAAAAAAAGAGGAAGATCCCCAGCGAGATGGACTGGCAAAGTGGCAGCATCATTGGGCTCAAGCGTGGCAATAATTGTGAGGTCCAGGATCAGGCAGTGTTTCGTTCTGTTGTGCATAGGGTTGCTATGAGTTGGCATCAACTCAATGGCACCTAACAACAACAACATTGGTTGATGACCCCCAAATTCATGATCTCAAGTTATGACTTCCCTTTCAGGTTCTCCCTGAGATAACTCACTCATACTAATATATTCAGGCTACTGTAGCCAATTGTCTTTCTCTCTTCTACTGAATCCTTGATTTCTGCTCTCTGCTTCCTCCAAAAGTGAAACTCTCCTACCTCAGTCATTTACATATCAGCAGACAATATGACTATTACCTTAGCTGCTATAGTCAAAATGGACATGAGTGCTTTGATTCTTGCTTGCTTGTTCAGTGCCTCCCCTGCACAATTTGCAAATTCTCTCACTTCTGCCCTGAAAATATCTCATATCTATTCACGTCTCCGTAACTCCATCAGCACGTCCTATCCTCAGGGCACAGCCATGTTTTGTGTGCCTTCTAAATACTGAACTCTTTTACTCTGTCTCCTTCCCAGTGTCATTAGGCATGCAACAGAGGAGTCTTGAAAAATGGAAACCATACCTTATCACTTTCCTGCTTAAAAATGTATCATTGTTTTCTATTTATTTAGAATAAAATCTAATTTCTATTTGCTTCTCCAGTCTCACTGTATTGTATAGTCTCATGTATCTTCTGTTTGCTCATATGCATACTACTCTGATTTCTCTTTGTTCTGGGGGTTTGTTTGTTTGTACTAAGCTGTTTAATCTATCATCTTGTTATGTATCAGAATGTTCATTTCCAGGCATTGCATGTAGCTTGGCACATTTTATTCTTCAGGTCTTATCTAAAATTTTACTACCTTAAGGTAAGACTGCTCTATCTAAGGTAGCTTTTCTCTTCCCATTTTTAATCCTCTCATGTATTTATTTTTCTTTTCCCATTCAAAATTTCATTATCTTTTCATTTCATAATCGTGGTAGTGGTTATGTGTTATGGAGTCAGTTCCGACCCATAGCGACCCTGTACAGGTTTCCAAGGAGCAGCGGGTGAGCTTGAACCACCAACCTTGCATTTCAAATGGCTTTGCAGTTTGACGCATTTCCCCACAGCAACATATCAGGACTCTTCCAAAAACTTTTTGAACATATATATATATATATACAGAATTCACACCTAAGTATCCCATACCACCTTTAGGCTTTTCACAGGATTAAATACCAGACTGCATCAAATTTACGAGGTTTATTAAAGAGGTTTGTGGTACCTAAACTTAACTTTGTTAAAGTAAGATAGCTATGGATGTGGTTGTAGATGTAAACACATAGAAGGGGACATCAAAAAGTTCATGGGAAACTGACATTATCTTTTTTTGTTTCACTTTTTATTGTGAATCGATCATCAGTTTTACATTCAACAAATCATATGCTTTGTTTCATATCAAGGACTACAATCCCCTCCATGGAACAACAGTCACCCCACTTCCTGTGGTTCCTATTTCCACTCCACCCTCCTTCTCATCTTTGTTCTTAGGTATATGTTGCCCTTTTGATTTTGAATGATTAAACATTCCATAGTGAGCTACCTTATTAGTGTTTTGTTCTCTTTATTTACCTATCTACTGCTTATTTGAAAATCGGGCCAAGAGGGTGAGCTCTATTCTAGACCTGAAAGGTGGTTGAAGGTCATAGTCTCAGGTTCCTCCTATCTCTTTCTGGCTGTATGCCTAGTCTTTTATATATATATATAATTTTGAGTTTTGTTACACATTTGCTCCCACTCCATCCAGGACCTTCTAATTAGATCCCTTTTAGAACAGTTGGTGATGGTAGCTGGAGACCATCTGATTCTTCTGGTCTCAGAGTTGTGCTGACTGATATTCACCTGCTCCACTGGTCCATTGGACTAGTTGATTCCAAGTATCTTCAGTTTTCATTGCCCTTCTCGCTTCTAAAAACAGAATAACAATTATAACTTCGATGGCCACTCATGAGCTTTTAAGGTCCCAGACACTACTCACCGAAGTGGGGTATAGAACATTGTCTTGGTGGATTATGTTATGCCAATTGACCATGGTGTCTCCTGAGACTATGGTCCTGGGTCCCCAGGCCCAGCAACTTGTTGCTTTAAGATGTTTGATAATATCTGAGAAGTTTTCATCATTTTGTCCCCTGTTCTGGTGTGACACTATAGGAAAAGCACTTGACAGCAAGGCTGGTTTGAACCATAAGGCTGGTGATTCAAACTCACTAGTTGCTCCTTGGAAGCTCCATACAGGGTTGCTATGAGTCAGAACCGACTCCACGTGCACTTAACAATCACAGCAATGCCCCCACCATATTCATAGGTGTATTTGCAGCAAAGGTAAATACATATCCATGAACAAATATCCTCTTTCAAACCCTTATGTCATTGTGAGCATATTCCCACTCTTCCTCCCATACCCATTCAGCCTGTATCTCTGTCCATGTATCTACCTGCAGAACAGTATTGTTCCAGGGTTGTTTATATATAACATGATTTACCTTTGTCCCCTTTAACTCTTGAATATGTCCCTGTGTCTTCACCTGTCTTCATCATGTTTTGTCAACCTCCTTTTTATTTTCTTGCTTTTATTTTAAAGAAGTTTTTTATTGTGAATTGAGTTAAAATTTATAGGGCAGATTATCAGTTTTACATTCCATAAATCATATTTTGCTTCATTGCAATGATTACAATCACCTCCATG
>NW_006408593.1:6529039-6533689 GCF_000296735.1 Chrysochloris asiatica | reverse complement strand
GTCACTGGAGAAGGATAGCATATTTGGTAATGTGGAGGGTCAGAGAAAAAGAGGAAGACCCCCAATGAGATGGATTGGCAAAGTGGCAGCATCAATAGGCTCCAATGTGGCAACAATTGTGAGGTTAACCAGTACTGGTCAGTGATTCATTCTGTTGTGCAAGGATCTCTATGAGTCTGTATTGACTCGATGGCACCTAGGAACAACAACAAATACTTGATGGAGTTCTACATAACTCTTGTTGTTATTAAGTGCTGTCAAGTGGGTTCTACCCATAGAGACCCTTCATAGGATTTCCAAGGAGCAGCTGGTGAGCTTGAACCACCTACGTTGCAGTTAGGGTCTAACTATTTTTCTTTTTTCTTTTGTTGTCTATTCCTCGGGATGGGAAATAAGTAGACTTATCCTCAAGTTTGCTTATGTTTTCTTCTGTGAGCTGAAATCTACTGCTTGAGTGTCTATTTTTAATATTTCATTTCAGTTATTGCATGCTTCAATTCCAAAAGTTATATTACTTTCTTTTTATCATTTCTATCTCCTTGCCAATATTTTTACTTAGTATGATACCATATCATACTTAAAAAAATTCTTTATACATGTTTTCATTTTATCCTTTAAATATATTTATAGTAGCTGAAATTTAACCACTATGTTGTATGTTAAAGATTGTTATTATTGGCTGATTTTTAATATTATTATTCCTGTGTATGAGCCATACGTTCCTGTTTCTTTCAGTCAGAGCATGTTTATTGAACTTGCCTAATAATATGGCAACTCTAGAAATCAGATTTTGCCCCTTCATATGTTTGTTGTTATTGTTGTTGTTGTCTTGTTGATGCTTTTGCTGCTGCTGTGTTTGTTTATTTGTTTAGTGATTTTCTGGGGCTAAAAATGTATAGGCATTATTTTCTGTAGTCTGTCACTGAAGTCTCTGCTTGGTTAGCATATTGATTAAATAATGACTGGTCCAAGATTTCCTTAAAGATTTTGAATTCCTAAGTCTTGTACTATCTGTTGATTGAGTGTATACTGGGACACCCTCTCAACCATTACTGTCTTCTTGCTCAAACCCTCAAAGTAATTCAGACATGAGAAATTTGTACCTTGTCGGGTTTTCCGAACCCATGTATACCTTCCACATGACTATGGCATTTTAGATTCCTGGGAACATGTCTGAACATTTTAAAGGTTCCTACTGATAACTCTAGTGGTGATGGTTTTGTATTGTGCCATGGAGTTGGTTTTGACTCACAGTGACCCTTTATAGGGTTTCCCAGGTTGTACATCTTTATGAGAACAGAAAGCCTCATCTTTTTCCTGCAGAATGGCTGGTTCATTCAAACTACTGACTTTTTGGTTAGCATGCCAGCTCATAATTCACTACACTTCTGTTCTCCAAATATTCCTCATTAACATTTGATTAGGGACTTGTTTGCCTCATTCAATATAAAATTCATAGGCAGTTGGTGTATTAAACAATTACAGGGTGTTTTTTGTTTGTTTGTTTGTTTGTTTGTTTCTTTTTTCCTTTTTCTTTTTACAAATATCGTCTGGATAGGGTATTTTCCACTGAGTAAATTTAGCATCAGATCAAATAATGGTACTGTATGTTAATGGTTCTCTATCAAGGAGCCATGAGTTGTGTCATTGGTAATAAGACTTGAATGATGAAAAAGACAAAAAAGAATAAAGAAAAATAGATAGAGCCCTACAGACATGTAGAGTACCATCTTGTGGAACCTCTCACAGAAAGGTGGTAGCAGATTTCCACTACATTCACTACGTGGTTGCAAGGTTCTTAACTTTGGTGGTTATTATGGTCTGGGGAAAGCAAAATGGGAGGTGGTCAAGTTAAAATGCCATGTCCACCCAAGCCCACTTCTTTGGATTCAGTTAATTCAATTCTGACTCATAAGAAACCTGTCTAAGGTTTCTGAGACTGTAAATCTTTCCAGGAACAGAAAGCCTAGTTTTTTTCCTTGGAGAATCTGGTGGATTTGAACTGCTCACCTTGCAGCTAGCAGTAAAGTGCTTATCCTTCAGTGCCACTGGAATTCCTTAAAATGCTACTACAAGCCACAATTATTCTTGTCAAGTCAAATTTTTTTCTTGAATAAGTGTCCCTCCAATTGTTATAAGTCTTTGATTTATTTACAGAATTTTGAAAACGGTGATTTTGACAATTGTGCCAGTATTTTCCTTATTCTATAGAAAAATGGAATTTACAGAGATTCTCACACTGCTATTTACAATGTCCCTCTTTCCATTAATAAAACCTTCTGGTTTCTGTCAGAAAACAACACAAAGCACACACACTAAAAAAGGTGCACTCTAGCATAGTTATAAATAGGCAGAGAGGCTCATAGTTTTTATATTTTTTACATCTACTGAAATGTTTGAAGACCTTTCAGTCTTAGTTTCTGTAGGCACTTATTCCAAAAAACTGTGGGTGAATACTTTAATCAACTATTTACTGTTCTCATCTATGTGATTAATGCCTTTAAATTTAGCCTCTCAGGGAACCAATTCTGTATACCCATCTTTAAGATTCCATTCTTCTGGGATCTCTATCAGGATCAACATTAATATCTGCCAGAAGAGCATAGGCACTACATTACAGGTTACAGTATTTTTAAAGGGAGTAGTCATTAAACAGCTTTGAGAAGAACTAGAAATATGAATATCTAGAAGAGGGAACTGGAGGATCAGTGAAAATGCTCCTAAGCAGTTCTTTATAACATTGGTTTGGTCTAGCACATCAGAACTTTAAGAAACGATGAAGACATCAATTTATCCAACTGAAAGACCCACTGAAGAATTGATCATGGAGATGTCTATGGAAAACTATTGTCGATGTGCAGCTATCATCTCTGTGTGGGTAACCTGAGAATGTTGTTGGTGTACAGGGCCATCAATTAGGAATCACATCAGGACATAGAGACAAGAAGCAGAGAGCAATCCAACACAGCTATCCATTCATTATACCCTATCTGAAGACCTTCAGAGTGAAGTGGGGTACAGTCATGGCTTCTGTCTTTAAACTCAAATTGAAATTCTTTTAGATAACTGTAGCTCAAAACCACACAGGGAAGGATATTTTAAGAACTATAGTTTCTGCTCTAACCAAGTTGTTACTAGATAATACTAGTGAAGTCCTGTATTACAGAGGTTTAGGCTTTGAGCTACATTGGGGTTGTAGATTTCAGAAAAGGCATACTTAAATTTTGAATTCAATTTTTTTCCTTGTCTTTCCTAAGTATTTTATTGGTAGATACATTTCAATTCTCACTTCTTCCTAGTTCCTTTGACTGCCAGGTCGATAGGAACCTCTATGCCCATTTCATCTACTGTTTGGTTTGTTCATTTGTTATTATTATTTTTTTTTTTCATAGTAATTTTTAGTAACCATACTATTTTTATTTGATTTTATTTCTTTCTTTAATTGTATGTTTATTAGAATGTCACCTCCGCTGGAATATAAGTTCCTCAAGGTCTAATAACAGTATTTGCTTTATTTATTTTTATATCCTTAGCATTTTAGGAAACACATGACAGTGGGAACTCTGTAAATATTTCTTCTGTGAATTGAGCAAAATAATTTATCATGGGTAGGATAATTTAAATTTTATTTTAATATAATTTTCAAATGTTTTAAAAAGAAATACAACTGACCATGTAGTTGATTTCCTACTAGATTCTCAATAAATATTTGTTGAAATCATGAGTGAATAGCCTAATGATTGTTCCCTTGCTTTGTGACCAACAATAAACTAAGGTTCTTCTTAGTTGTTCAGTAAGATGTAATTAAACATGCTTTCACTACAAATTGTAAGCAATATGTATTTAAGGGTGGATGATGATCTTGGAATACTGGAATCAAAGCAATCATTGCCAGGGATGGTGTAAATCATGGTAGTTTCCAGATTCATGAGGATGGGATGGAATCCAGAAGGGAGATAATATATGACATATACTCAAAGTTACAACCCAATAAAGTGGCCAGATCTGACAAAACCTAGGTAATAGGAAAATATGCCTGACTGTTATGCCTGTGGAGTCCTGGTGTGGCGCTGTGGGTTAATGCGCCAGACTGCAAAGCTGTTTGAACTGCAAGGTTGGTGGTTCAAGCTCACCAGCTGCTCCTGGGAAACCCTATACAGGGTCGCTATGGATTGGAACCGACTTGATGGCACTTCACAACAACAACATTATGCCTGTAAGACTATCAAAGAGGAAACATTTGGAATATATTTCCTCCATGTAAACGGTCTACTGAAGGTTATTTAAGGTTAATGTCTTATTCACCTTTGTTATAGGCAGAGATATTTACTGATGAAGATCATTAAATAAAATCATCCAGTCCTTCAGTATGGATTGCATCTCAATGTAAAGAAAATGAAAACCCTTACCACTGGACTAATAAACAACATTCTTATCAATGGAGAAAAAATTGAACTTGTCAAGGATTTCATTCTTCTTGGATCAACCATCAACACTCATGGAAACAGCAGTCAAGAAATAAAATGACATATTGCATTAGGCAAATCTGCTGCACAAGACCTTTTTTAAAGTGTTGAAGAGCAAAGATGTCAGCTTGAGGACTTAGGCAAATCTGCTGCACAAGACCTTTTTAAAGTGTTGAAGAGCAAA
>NW_006408593.1:6525806-6528769 GCF_000296735.1 Chrysochloris asiatica | reverse complement strand
GGAGAAGGATATCATGTTTGGTAAGCTGGAGGATCAGAGAAAAACAGGAAGACCCTCTGCGAGATGGATTGGCAAAGTGGCAGCATCAATGGGTTCAAGCATGGCAACGACAGTGATGTTGGCCCAGGATTGGGCGGTGTTTCATTCTGCTGTGCATAGGGTCACTATCAGTTGGTACCGACTCAATGGCACCTATGAACAACAACAGCACAAGGGATTCCTAGGTGGAGCAAAATGTTAAGTGTTAGAGGACTCATTGAAAGATTGATGGTTCAAATCCAACTCTTGGTGTCTTGGAAGACAGCCTAGCAATCTACTTCTGAAAAGTCACAGCCTTGAAAACGCGATGGAGCAATTGTACTCTGTGTACAGTGTTCCTCTGGGGCAACTTCCGGGATCAACATTAGTTGCCGTGAGTCAGAAACAACTACAATTAACAATAACAGATTCCCAATAGATATTTGCTAAAAATGTTTGCCTACTAGGGTTAGTTCCTTTTTGCCAAAGTCCTTTGATGTTGAGATGCTCTAGCTTCAAGTATTAAGAGGCCTTACCAGCCTGAGTCTTCGGTTGCAATGCTGGGAGTGAAGGCTATTTCCTTGTAGTGTCATGTCAATTCCACTTTATGCACCACTCCAGAGCTAACCCATCTTGCTTGGACTTTAATTAAATAACCTTCAAGGATGAAGTACCACAGGGGGCAAGGTCGCAGGGATTGATGCAATTATTTCCTGCAGCTATTGATTTTACACTAATGATCTTAAATGATGCATAGCTCTGTATTTGGCAGCCTCACTCAGAATGGCAGGTGGGGACTTTGGTCTCATAAGAGACCAAAGCAATTTGGGCAGATTTAAAGTTGTTGATGCTATTTTCTAAGTGTGAAGGAGGTTGAAAGTTTAAAATCTGAGAAATGTATAAACATATTAGGGGTATTATACAGAATAAAGATGAAAGACTTTGAACCTAGAAACAATTGAGTTCAAATTATAGTTTTGCTATAAGTGATGTTAGACCTTAAGCAAGTAGTTCAAACACTCTGCGATGTGGTTTTTTCATCTGGAAAATTGGAATAATGATGTGTACTTTGGCATTTTGTGAAAAGTAGAGGTAATAACAGTCTGATATTAATAAGAATTATGCTGTAGTAATCGCTGCTTCCTTTTCTGATTGTATTTAAGGCATTTGACATACATTCTCCTTTTAGGCATTGTTGTGAAATGAATTGTTTTGCCCCAAAATAAATCCTAACCTGTGGTTATAATCCTATTTGGGAATGGATGTTATTTGTTATTTTAATAAGATGGTATTAATGGAGGGTGCACTTTGAAACAATCTCTTTCAAGATAAAAAAGAAACAGATGAAGCAAGGAAGGGAAGAAGCAGAGAAGGGAGAAAACAGATGCCATATCACATGAAGGTCGCCAAGGAACAAAGGTAAAAGGACCTTCTCCCAGAATGGTCAGAGAGAGAAAGTCTTCCCCTAGAGTTGGTGTCCAGAATCTAGACTTCTCACCTCTTAAACTCTGAGAAAATCAATTTCTGTTTGTTAAAACTACCCACTTATGTCATTTCTATAATAACAGTACTAGATAACTAAGACAGAGTATTTGTTTTTAATTTTTGAAATACTTCAATATTTCAAAAAACTTTGAGCATCCAATTAATATATCTCTAATAATGGGAGGGTTGATATGAGTCAGAATCGACTCAGTGACACTTAACAACAACAACTGTAGTGGAACTTGGAGCTCTGGTCATTCAATAGGTTATGTGTTGGGCTGCTAACAATAAGTTTGGTGGTTCAAACCCACCAGCCTTCTCACAAGAGATAGACAAGGCTATCTGCTCCCATAACAATTTACAGTCTCAGAAAATTCTATCGAACAGTTCTACTGTATTTTACAGGGTCACTGTGTGTCCAAATCACCTCGATGGCTGTGGGTAATAATGTGACTAGATAGTAAGTCTCTCATTTCGGTTACCGTAAAACAGGAAGGACATTTGATTTAGCCATCAAACAACTGGGTTCTGGATAAAGTTCTATACAACTGGGTGCCCTCAAGCAATTTTTCAACGTCATGTACTTTGATTGTAAAATATAGACTGAGTTATTCCAGAGTGGGTTATTTTAGCAATAAAGGATATTTAAAATATGAAAGCATTTGACAGAAATCTAAATGCTGCAAAATGCCTTTAAATAAGTCTTAGTAGTCAGAATACCTGAAGGATCAGAAATGGAAGCATTATAACAGCTTTGAGAGAGTATTGATTTTCAAATTGCTGCTCATAGGAAAAGCAAGAGTTAGCACATGCAAGAAGGTTTTTCCTTTATTCCTCTTTGACTTCTGAAACCAAAATAGATCAAGATTCAAGGTGGCCAAGAAATTAAACTTTACAATTAAAAAATACCACTGAGTTATGAAAACAACCACAAGTCACAGGTTGTGGTGTTTTTCTTTGTTTTTGTTTTTTTTTTTTTTTCCATTGAATCAGTCTACCCTTGGTAACTCAACTCCTCTGCTTTCTGCAAAGCATAACCAAGTCTCACAGGGGTTGCTTAAGACCTAGAATTTTCATAAAGAGAAACTCCTGTGTCAAGTCTGTTTCTCCAGTCCTTTGGATTGAAACACATGAATGCTCATTTATATTATTATTATCTAATTTTTTAAAAAGCTTTTACTGTGAAATGAGTGAAGGTTTACAGGGCAGATCATCATTTTTACCTTCAACAAATCATATTTGTTTCATTGCAGTTATTACAATCCACTCCATGCTAACAGTACTGACCTCTATTTCCGCCCCCCACTCCCACTTTTTTTTGGATACATACATACCACACAGAAAATACATATTTTTTAAATGTCCAAAGGGCACACTTTGCAAGCCAGCCTCTGGCCCACAGATGCACAGGCTTTCTCATTCCATGGGCCTAGAGTCCTCAGCTGCTCTATCTCTCTATG
>NW_006408593.1:6521482-6525706 GCF_000296735.1 Chrysochloris asiatica | reverse complement strand
ACTCAAATTTTTTGTGTTGGGATACATTGATCATCTCAAATCAGAAGTCACATCGTTTCTTGCTTCTATTTCAAATCTCACTCCCAGTAAGCACTCAATCCATTTATTTATCACTTTGTCTGAAGTTCAGAGTTCTGGGACCATTCTTTGAATCTGTTTCATCCAGTTTTCCATGGTTTTGTTGAAGAGTGTTTGCACAGCCTTTCTGCCTTGTCTGCCATCTCATCCTACCTCTATTAATGCTCATTTAAAATTTCTGTCTCTGCAGTTGACATATTAGTTCACTGTTCAACAAACATGCACTCCATATCTATTATGTGTACCTGATATGTACTAGGCATCAGAAGTCCCATTTAAAAACTTCAAGTTACTTACAGTGGGAAGAGGAGCTAGATGTATGAAGAACAAATGATTAATATCCAAATAGTTGTGAGGACAGAGAATAAAGACTTTAACTCAAAGCAAAGTCTTCATGGACAGCATCTAGAAAGGTGTGTTACCTAATTTGAAATCAGAGGATAAGAAAATGAGGGTGGCAGTGCTGGAGGTAAGTTGAATAGAATGCTTTCAGAGCAAGTTTAAATGTGTCAGTGATTTTATTTAGGTGAAATAGAGTTGGGACTAGCACTGGTAGCATAGTGGTTATGAATCGGGCTGTGAACCTCAAGGTCAGCAGTTCAAAATTACAAGCTGTTCCATGGGAGAAAGATGAGGATTTCTGCTCCCATAAAGATTTACAGCCTCGGAAACACTGTACAGGGTCACTATGAGTCGGAAACAACTCCACGGCACATAACAACAACAGTAGAGTTGGAGTGGAAAGGGTAGGGTAGTATTCAAATAGATACATCATAAAGTCCATAGGATTTTGTTCATCATTAAGTTCAGTAACCTTACTAGAAAATCAAGGCCCAGAGAAGAGAAGCAATCTGCTCAATAATCACTATTATTTATTGACTGAGAAGGTTCTAGATTGCATTAGCCTTCAGCTTAGTCCTTTCTGTAATGCAAATGTGACCATTTCTATGAATTGGAAAGAGAAAATCATGCATTTGACTATATATTACCTCACTGTTGTCATCTGCCTTCATTTTTCTCTTCACTACAGTAAACTATTTTCAATTCTACAAGTGTGGGTGATTTGTTATCTTAGTCCTTGTTATCTAAATAGTTTGGATCCCATCCTCCTGCCTTTTATCTGCTTGGCTAATCAACTGAAGCAAGATTCCATTCTAGGAGCCTCTTTGCCTCCCCTTGGCAGAGTTTCAGAATCTCATTTCGTTGTATCCCATAATGTTTATAAAACACTTGCAGTACATACTCAATGTTTTGTGTTATATTTCTGTTTTACACTTAAAACTTCTTGTTATTGTTAATGGCTGTCATTTCAGCTCCAATTCATGACAACCCCATGTATAAATGAATGAGATCCTGCCTGATACTATGCCATTTTTAATTTATTTCTGGTACGCTTGAATCCATCATTGCAATCATTGTGTATTTTGAGTGCCTTCCAATTTAGGAGACTCATCTTCCAGAACTTTATACATCATTATTCTATTGTGATCCATAAGATGTTCACTGAATAATTTTCTAAATTATATCATCAAAGCTTTTCTTCCCACTGAGATTTTCTTACCTTGATCTTGAACTTGGCCTTGATCTATGTGATTATGCTTTTATTTGAAATGCTGGTGGCATATTTTCTAGCATCTTAGCCACATGTAAGCCACTGGCCCAATAAATAACACCAAGACAAATGAAAAAAAGATTGAAGTTGTCAAAGATTTCATTTTGCTTGGACCCACTATCAGTACTCTTGCAAGCAGCAGTCAAGATCAAACAAAATATTGCATCAGGAAAATCTGTTGCACAAGACTTTTATAAAGTGTTCAAGTGCAAAGATATCAGTTTAAGGACTAAGGTATGCCATAACCCAAGCCATGGCATTTTCAGTAACTTCACATGCCTATGAAACATAGACAATTAATATGGAAGATGGTGGGAGGATTGATGCATTTAAGTTGTGTTGTTTGTAAAGGATATTGAAAGTACCATGAACTGCCAGAAAAATAAACAAATCTGTGTTGAAGGAAGTGCAACCAGAATTTTCCCTAGAGGCCAGGATGGTGAGACTTTGTTTCTCATGCTTTGGACACATTATCAGGAGGGACCAGTCCTTGGAGAAGGATATCATGCTTAATAAAGTGGAGGGTTCACAAAAAAAGAGGAAGACCCCCAATGAGATGAACTGACATAATGACAGCAGCAATGGACTCAAGTGCAACAACAATTGTGAAGATGTCGCAGAACTGGGCAGTGTTTCATTCTATTGTACATAAGGTTGTTATGAGTCAGAGCCAACTCCATGGCACCTAACAGCAGCAAGTCACAACAGCATGGCAAACTGATAGACAAATGGTTTATCAGTAGATATACATTATCATGCAATTTAAAATCAGCTAATATTTTACAATCTAAAAAAAAAAAATTTTTGCTTCCATGATCTCGTTACATTCATAACAAACATGGGAGCAAGTTTTTGCTACCCATTTTTGAAATAATGAGGAAAACACTCATGGAATGTAAAGAATGTGCTCAAGGCACAACAGCTTATATCTTGAATCTTGAGTCCAGCTCCTTTAAATCTTCATCACTCTACCATCACCTATTTGTAGCAATTCAATTAAAGCTAAAGGATAATGAAGATTTTATTAGACTATTTTAATTTCTCCTTGAAAATAAATCTCAGTCAATTTATAGGTTTCTCTGTGTGTGTGTTTTACCTCTCAGGGTTTCCATTGCGTAAACATGGCCGCTGATAGCACATCTTCTTTAGCACTTTGAAACATCACTTTGGAAAGTGTAATCAGTTTTCCTTTATTATTTTAGCATATCTTGTCCTAGCACCAGAGGTCCCTTACCATTTCTATATATACATATACAGAGTGATGTTATTGTCTGAACAGCAATAGGATTTTCAATGAGAGAGGAAATTAAAAAGCAACAGGTGATGAAAACAGAATGATTACATCTTCCCTGGGCATAAACACTGGCAACACCTGATAATCTTGAAAGACATTTAGCTGTATCCAATAAGTATTTGTATTTGTCCAACAGAACCATTTTTCATTATTGCTGAAACAGACGTGACCGGGTTTTACTTGAAAGTAAATTGAATGCTTGTTAAGAAAATTAATTTGAAAGTGTTGGAAGTGTTACACAAAACTCTTCTAATTGATTTTGTTTAGACTGGAGGGCATATGTTTGCAGCTTCCCTTTGAACTTGTGACCACTGCAACTCTGGAAGCCTCTCTCTTGTCTCCCAAAAGAGACTCCACCCACTTGATTCTATGTAAAGAATCCTTTAGATGTTCAGAATATGACTTAATGTGCTTATTTGGGATTATCAGAAGCAAATAAACTAGTGCCTGAGCTCTAGGTTACAATGGCAAAGAAACAATTAAAAAAACTACTTGTATATGTTGTTGTTGTGAAGCACCGTCAAGTTGCTTAGGACTCATAGTGACCCTGTATAGGGTTTCCAAGGAGCAGCTGGTGAGCTTGAACTGCCGATCTTGCAGTTCAAATGGCTTTGCAGTCTGGCACATGAACCCACAGCACTACACCAGGACACGAGGTATATAGGATGCTTTAAATGTTCCCATTAAAAAATCTATTGAGACTGGCAAAAAGTCTGGGTTTCTACTCCAAATATTCTCATTCACTTTATAATATATTATTTTATCCTCACATGTCATGGAACCTTCCAATGACTGTAATGAAGTAGCATCTTTCTCTTTCTATGATTTATTGATAAAGGATGGCCAAAGTTCATGATGGTCAAGCACTTCAGCAGGAAGTCGTGTGTCATTTGAGCAGTATTCATTGGTTAATACTGATCTCTCTTGTTCTTTACTGGCTACTGAAATGTCAGAGATCTACTCTTGGTCATGGTGTTGTTGTTGTTAAGTGCTGGTAAGTCAATTCCAACCTGTAGTGACCCTGTATAGGGTTTCCAAAGAGCACCTGGTGAGCTTGAACCAACAACCTTGCAATTCAAACAACTTTGCAGTCTGACTCATTAACCCACAGAGTCACAGTAGGTCTTCGTGTGGTACTGCAGTTATTGATAAGCACTAGACTGCAAGGTTGTTTTGAACCACAAGATTGGTGCTTCAAACTTGCAAGCAGTTCCTCGGAAACCCTATATAGGGTCAGTAT
>NW_006408593.1:6517246-6520882 GCF_000296735.1 Chrysochloris asiatica | reverse complement strand
GCATTGATTGTGGATCTAAGCAAAATGAAGTCTTTGGTAACTTCAGTATTCTGTCCTTTTATCATGATATTTAGTGGTTCAGTTGTAAATATTTTGTTTTCTTTGCATTGAGGCACAATCCATAAAAAAGTATGAAGTATCTTACTTTATTTAATTTAATAGTCAAAGCAAGGGGAAAAAAATGTAACTTCTGTTTTAGAGATGAAGACACTCAGATTCAGAAGAATTAAGATATGTTTCTAATGTTACCCAGTTGACTATGGGATTGCACTTTGGAGTTCAGTCTGTCTAATTCTTAAACCCATAGCCCTTTCTAATGCAGCAGACATTTATACTGAATCAACTGGCTTGGGCCTTTTTCAGTAAATCATTTGGGATGCTCAAATACTTTGTTGTTGTTAAATGCTTGAGTTATGTTCCACTCATATTGACACTATATACAATTGGATAAAACACTGCCAGTTCCTATGCCATTCTCACAATCTTTGCTATGGTTGAGCTCATTATTCCAGCCACTTTGTCAGTCCATCTCATGAGGGGCTTCCTCTTTTCATTGGCCCCATTTTTTGTTTTTAATGTTTATTGTGAATTCTGTGATAGTTTACATGGGAGAATATTAGCTTTACATTCATCCTATTGTATATCGTTTCATTGCCATGGTTACAATCCCCTCAATGCATCCTCACAACCAAAGGGTATACCCTGCAGCCCCTCTCCCTCTCTGGGAGTCCTCAGCCGCTCCATCTCTCCACATCATCATCTTGGCCTCCATTTCTGGCATCACTGTTTCTCTGGGTAGGGTCCTGCACTTCACTCTTCTACCTTGACGGTCCCAGGAACCTCCACTCCTGTGCTACAAAGTCAATCACTCCTCTCCATTTGCTACAAAATGTCTACCTTTACATTCCCAACCCTCACAATCTGTCTTGATAGCAATTATTCACTGTTGTACCACATGAGTGCTATCCCCATCTCCTTTCACCAGCCCCACCCAGACAGATTGGATAGTACTCAGTGGAGATTCTACCTTCCTCCACACCCTCTGGATCTAGGCTCCCTCTTGAAAGCTTGTAAGCCAGTCACTTCTTGCCTTTGTAGCACCCCCATTTTGGGTAGCCAATGTCCAAGTTGCCTATCCCTGTCTACTCTGAGTATGGAGTAGGTGGCAATGATCCTCACTGTAAAGATGTATTTCCTCTTTTGAGCTACTGCATCCATAGGTGTAGGTCAAGTTCATCAAATTCTATCAGATTATTCTTCTTCCTTCTGCTTTCTTCTTCTGGTTGAGTTCTGGTCATCCAGCTATTGAAGCCAGGTCAAGTGGATATTATCTGCAAGTGCAGGTGTTCTTGTGCATATGCCCTCTCTTCTTATCAGCTGGATGCTTCACTCTCTACTCTCGTCCTCTGTGGCTATGTCACTGACGCTGGGCCCCAGAATCCCCAGGTCTTGCGATACTGGTGGCCAACCAGGTCTCCAACTGGATTCACAGGAGTCGATTGAACATCCATTAGTGTAAGGCTTAGCTCACAGCTTCATTGCTGTTTATCCCTCACTTCCCCTTATCAGTAACCAACATGGTCATCAGTCAGAGCACATGTCTACTTATGTATTCCCATTAAGTCTTAGTCTTGGAAGGGGCCTTGTTCTGAGGAGACCCAACCACTTGCCCTGATGTCTCCTTAATGAGTAACTTGCTTGTTCTTGTAGTAGTCAGTCAGGCTGCCATTATTGTTTTATATTTTTCCTGTTGGTTTATCTTTCAAGAAGTATCTTCTGTTCTTCTAACTGCTCCAGGCTGGTCTGCTTGTCCTTTCAAGTAGAAATTTCCCACCTCAGAAGTTTCTGGATGGGGTTCAGGATTCCACCTATGGTCTTATGTAAAGCAGAGGATCCACAGGAAGCCTTCTTCACTGTGCACATTGCAGCCCCATTTTGGGTATTCCAATCAGTTATAGGCAGAAGACTGACTTACAAGATTTCTTATTGGCCTTATTTTACAAAGCATGCTCCAAGGAGCATTTTAGCTGTACTTCTTCTAAGACAGATTTTCTCATTCTTCTGCCAGTCCATAGTATATTAAATATTCTTTGACAACACCATAATTCAAGTGCATCAATTCTTCAGTCTTCCTTATTTATTGCCCAACTTTCACATGCATTTGAGGTAACTGAATATATCATGGCTTCGGTCAATGACAAACATCTTAATCCTCAAACTTTGCTTCTTAACGCTTTAAAGAGGACTTTTGTAACAAGTTTTCTTCAATGTAATCCTTGTTTGATTTCTGGATTGCTGCTTCTGTGAGCATTGATTGTGGATTCAAGCAAAATGAAGTCTTTGACAACTTCAATATATTTTTGTGTTGTTGTGTATTGGTCCAATTATAAGGATGCTTGTTTTTCTTTATGTCAAGGTGCAATCATATTGGCAGCTGTAGTCTTTGGTCTTCATCTAAGTGCATCAATTCCTCTTCTCTTTCAGCAAGCAAAGCTTGTGCCTTCTACATTCCATAGGTGGTTTTACTTCAGTCTTGATGCTGTATTCCTCTTTATTTCTCAGCTTATTTGCTCAGCATACAAATTGAATAAATATGGTGAAATGATACAATCCTAACTCATATTTTTACTGTTTTTAATCCATGCAGTACCCCCTTGTCCTATTTGAACGATTGCCTCTCTTGGTCTATGTACTGGTTCTGTATGAATTCAATTAAGTGTTTTGAAGTTCCCATTCTTTGCAATGTACTTTAGTCCCATAAAATTGGGCAACACTATGTCTTTGTTATAAAATATTTGTGGTTGGGGAAATGTTGAAAATAACTAGCATAACTCTTTGAATTATATTGATTGGTTCATTCATGAAGCCAGGAAAATTAAGCCATTGTTATTTGTGAAAAAAAAAAAAAAAAAAGTCAGGGCATTTATATGTGTAACTGTAGCCTCAGTGTACTTCATTTGTTTTTACTTTGAAAAGATACACAATTTTCTGAACTGTTGATTGTATTTAGATTAGAATCTCATCTTTTTACTGGTGTTTACAAGACCCCAGGAGGCCTGACTTTTCATTTCAATTCCATTTTCACCCCCAGGATATTATCTACAGCCATAAGAAGGTTTCTTGAACTTATCAGGCACTGACTTGCATGCCTACCTATATTTCTACTTTCTTTCTCTGCCTAACTTCTTCCTGGCTCACTTCTTACCTGCCTTCTTTCTTCTTCCTTTCTCCCTTTCTTCCTTCCTTCTCTACTTTGTTCCTTCCTTCCTTTCTGTCTTCCACCCCTTTCCTCACCTCCCTCCTTCAACAAATGTTTGTTTGTTGTGAAGTGCTGTTGAGTTGGCTGTGACTCATAGTAACCCTGTATAGGTTTTCCAAGGAGTAGCTGGTGAGTTTGAACTGCAGACCTTGCAATTCAAATGGACCTTGCAGTCCAGTGCATTATTCTGCAGCACTGACAGAGATGCTGACACATACACAGACACACACATATGTGGTGGTGTGCTACTGTCACTGTTTTTATAATTCTCTTATAATCCTTCATTGTGTAAACTTAATGAGTTATAGCATTTAAAATAAATAATGACCACAAAGTTGCAGCCTCATATACATTTTGCTTCTTCCATTGTATCGCAA
>NW_006408593.1:6489546-6517146 GCF_000296735.1 Chrysochloris asiatica | reverse complement strand
TATATATACACATATATATATATACATATATATATATAATCTCACTCTGATTTGAAATGGACACTCAATTCTGTACCTCAATTTCCAGTCTCTTGAAGGCATTAATTTCTCATAGAATGCAAAGTCTTTTCAAGTCTTTCATAAGGTTGTTGTTTCTTGAAATCTGTAGTGCTGGACTCAAAGCTGAGTTTGTGGAAAGGTGTGCCTTGAAAAAGTCAAATAGGACTGCCCATCAGGCAGGTGATGTGGCATGCATGACCCTGGTGTCACCCATATTTATACCCTAACATTTCAGTTCAGGACAGTGACAGCTGACAGGAGTTCAATACTTCATAACTATAGACAGGCTGTCCTCAATGTATTGGATCAGTGTTTTGATTAAATATTGGGAATGCAAGCTAGGCTAGGTGGTCAAAATGTTTTGGTCCTATTGACATTCTCCTGCAAACCACTGAACCATTTGGTCAACTGACAAGACTGCTGGATTAGAGAATAATAATTATGGGATGACCAATTGGTAATAGATTCTCTCAGTCATTTCCCAGGGAGCTTGTTGCACTGTTTTAAAGCAGCTCAATTGGAAAGTTCCACTCCAGTGATTCACAAAATCATTCCTGGAGTGTGAGACAATTTGGCTTAACATCTAACAGAAGTGACACATTAATGTGGAACTATTTGCCTGACACTGAATGCATTTTGCAGGAAAACAAAAATAGTAAACTGATTTTAAGAAAAGATTCACAGACTTATGGATGGGAGATGAGAAGGCTTATGAGAGCTGTCTTGCTACTGGACTGTATTTTATTTTCTCCGTTTTTTTTTTTTTTTTTTAAGCAACAACCATGCAATTAAGGGATAATATAAATTCTAGATTGTATTTTAGAATAGGTTTGCTATATTGTTTATTTTCTTACATTCTATTGAAAGTTAATGGCATTTCTATGGCTTTAGTGTGTTTTTAAACAAACAATAAAGTCAGTACTTCATTTGTATATACATTTAACAAATGCAAGAGTTAAAGTCTTATTGACTAGAAATAAATGTTCCTCGGGGATGTTTAGGCTCTTTCCTCTTGCCTTGAGTTGGATGCATGAAAGCAGAAAACATTTTCTGGAAGCTGAAAGTTAGTGCTTTAATACTGTTTGAAAATATCTCTGACACAGATATAAAGGGACTCTCTTTTCTACCTCTCTGGCTATTCAGGAATGAAAAGATGCTATCATTCTGGAATTATATATTTTCTGATATCATCCGCCTATAAAAAAAGTTTTGAGTCACAATGGAAAGGCATGGCATATATCAGAATAAAATAATAGGAAATCAGGGTGTAGAAAAAGTAAAAGGAGGTACAAAAAGGGCTGAAAATTCCAGTAGTGATAAAACTTTTTGAAAGAGACAGAAGGTAGCTTGTAGAGTTCAGATGAAATTTCTCTGTGAGCTGCCTACAAACAAAGAAAAGTTAGAAGATCCTCAGTGTGTGTAAGCAAAACAACTGAAGCTCAGCAGACACAAGGGATGATAAAAATAGAAAGTCACCAATTTCCAACAGTCAATGTAATAATTTATTTAGATAAAGATTATCATAGGAAACTAAACCCATTATCCATACGATCTCAAAGTATCCCTCTCTCTCTCTAAGACAATTTACCAAGTTGTCTAATCATTTCAAGGAAAAAAATACACCTCTGAGTCACTAGGTACATTAATCAGGTTATTATTTTTTAATGTTAACAATTGTTGTTGTTGTTAAGTACCGTGGAGTCGGTTCCAACTCATGGTGACCCTGCACAGGGTTTCCAAGGCTGTAAATCTTTACAGGAGCAGAAAGCCTCATCTTTCTCCCACAGAACCACTGGTAGTTTCGAACTGCTGACCTTGAGGTTGGCAGCCCGACTCGTAACCACTATGCTACCAGAGTAATGGGAAAACCTTAGCGTATGTGGTTCCTGGTATGATGCAAAAAGATGTCAATAACATCACTTATGTAGTATTTCCATTTTTTTGTTGTTGTTAAGTGCTAAGGAGTCAGTTCCAACTCATAGCAACCCTGTATAGAGTTTCCAAGGAGCAGCTGGTTCGAACCACTTGTGGTCCAGTGCTTTATCTCACAATACCACAACCAGGATTCCAGTATTCCTATTAGAACTGTTTAACTTGAATCTAATGATAAAGATTAGTTATCATTAGTCCTAGTTTGGCATTATAGGATAAAGCACTGGAGTGCAAGGTCAGTTTAAATCACAAGATCAGTGGTTCAAATCCACCAGCTGCTCCTTGGAAACCCTATGTAGAGTAGTTATTAGTCAGAATCAACTCAACAGCACGTAACAACAACAGTGTTAAAGAAATAAAAAAAAAAAAATTCAAAATATGGCAAGATATGATCCCCTAGGGACTCCTGGTGTGGTGTAATAGGATAAACACTGGACTGTGAACCACAGGGTCATCAGTTCAAACCCACCAGCAGATCCTTGGAAACCCTATACAGAGTCACTATGAGTCCGAACTGACTCAATTACACTTAACAATAACAAAAATGTCAAAAAGTATATTTTCTATTACATTTACATTCTATCCTCAACAAATGTTTGTGATTCAGTGGTCTTAAATCATGTTCTGAAAGTACCTATCATATTGGTATTAGCATTATGTAGAATATCAGGATATTCTTGAAGCTTTCTTATATATCCTTGTAACTTCTGGGGCAATCATAGATTTTAGCATCTAGTGGGTTCTCAGTAAATGTTGGCTGAATAAATAAGAAAGAACTGTTTCCATTTGTTTTTGGCACTGTAGGATAAGCACTGAAGTACAAGTTCAATATGAACTGCAAGATTGGCAGTTCACATCTACCAGATGTCCTTGGAAACCCTAAACAGGGTCGCTGTGAATCAGAACTCACTCAGTGGCATTAAACAACAATATTTGTGAGTAGAATTTTGATACATTCATAATAAAAGAGAGAAGGCACACACAGGATAGCTCAGATTCGACCACATGAGTAAAAATATTCTGAAGGTAATCTGGAAATTAAAAGATTCCCTGTATATTTTCAGTTATCTTGTGCAATGGGAACATTTGTGCCAAGACACTTTCTAAAATAGGGGCTTTATCCTTGATTATTGTACAATAAAAATCAAACTTCCTCTATTTGTAATGTTCTTCATATGTCCTTCTAGCCTTCCCTGGATGCTCAGACCATGAAAATGACACTACAGTAAATGTTGTCTGCAGTGATCCTGGCACCTCTGGTATCTAATTAGGCAAAGCTTGGTGAAATACTTGGGGGAATAACTTGTCAAAGTCAACAAATTATGCTGAAGGGCAGATGAGGTTGCCTACAATCAAAGATACCAGTCTTTTGGGAATCTGCAGAGAAGACAGATCTTAGAATGAACTGTCAGACTCTGAAGCACAAAATTTTATAATAACACAGAATTCAGCTTAACCATTTTCATTCAGCAAATATTTAATCAATAACTAATTTTTGCCAGTCAATGTACTAAGCACCATAGGTTTGTTAATGAATGAAACACAATTTCTACTTTTTCATTAATCACAATAGTTAACTGAATAAGCTATTTTGGCAGAACTAGGAGAGAAGTTATGTCTGATTTATTCACTCTATATCCCTAACACTTGGGATAATTGCTAAAACTGTAAGCATTACATATATATTCGGGAAATTAAAGACAATATTGGATGGTTCATATAAAACCAGAAGATATTTAAAGCACTGAATTCTGATGAACTCTGTTGTGAAAGAGAGAGCAGTCCTAGGTGGAGATGTTAGAGAGGCAGGATGTCAGGATTTTGAAAGATGATAATGTACTTACTGTTGGAGAGCATGGAATGAACAGGAAAGCCTGGGATGGGGGAAAAGAACTTTCCAGGTACAGGAATAACATGTGCAAAGGCATGGAGTTAAGAAACAGGATGGTAGCTGCCGCAAAGAAACGGTGCTTAAAGCAGAAGCAGGAAAAGGGTATAAAAGAAACTCCAATAATACATCATATACAGGATGAAGGAGAATGATTTGTGTTACAAAGAACTAGATAAAATGGCAACTCATATAATTGACAAAGGTCTGAGCCCATAACTGTTTGCCATCCAGAGGCGCCTTAGATTAGCTCTAGCTACTATAATATATGGTCTACATCAGGGCTTCTACAGTCCTTCAATTGGTGGCTGTCACTGCTCATTTAATTAGGAATTCAGAGATCTGGTATATCCCTATGAGAGGGGAATCATGGATTTACCACCCTTGAAAGCTAAAGTGCTTGCCATTCATAAGTGGAAAGCAGATCTAAGATTCCTTCTAGAAATTTCCTCTGTTCTTAGTCTTCTAGATATTTCTTCTCTCCTAAGAACATTTATATAGAATGATCAGGTCTTTAGTTCAGGACATAGATATGAGCTATATTAGTAGTGTTGCTTGTAGGTATGCCCCTTTACTTTTATCCTCTGCTGAGGCCACAGACAGATAATAGATCCATCTTCTTTAGTATGCCAGATACTTCAAATAAAAACCACAAATCAGAAGCGACATAGTGTGGAAAAAAGAGTAAGGCTATTGACCAGAGACGACCTGAGGTCAAGATTTTATTTTTCTAGCATCTCTAATAAGTGCGATCTAGCTTCCCTGAGCCTCGCTTCCCTCATACAGATAATTGTAGTTGCTGTTAAATGCCTTCGAGTTGGTTCTGCCTCATAGCAAACCTGTATAGGTTTCCAAGGTTGAAAATGTTTGTGGGAGCAGAAAATCTCATCTCTCTCCCATGGATAATTGCATTTCTAAGACATCCATTCATAGTAACACATATAAATATAAACCCTATCAATATTTATATTTATTACTAAAACTTCATTTTTAAAATAAATGTTTTTATTGTGAGGTTTGCATGGGAGAACATCAGCTTTACAATCATCCTATCATGTTTCATTTCACTGCAATGATTACAATCCCCTCCATGTATCATCATAGAACTCCAAAGGGTACACCACACAGGCCCGCCCTCTTCCTCCTGGCCACCAGCACACAGTCCCTCTCCCAGTCTGAGTCCAGTGTCCCCAGCCGCTCCATCTGTCCACATCATCTTCTCTGTCTCCATCCCTGGCCTCACTGTCGCTCTGCGTAGGGTCCTGCTCTCCACTCTTCTCACTTGATAGTCCCAGGGACCTCCGCTCCTGGGCTGCAAAATCAATCACTCTCCTCCTGTTGTCAAAAACATATACCTCTATATTTCCTAGCCTCGCAGTCAGACCTGATGACGATTATTCACCATTGTACAAGAGTCTTATCTCCATTTTCTTTTGCCAGCCTGGTCCCAATGGATTGAAAATCATTCAGTAGGCTCCCTCTTGAAAGCTTGTAAGCCAGTCACTTCTTGCCTTTTTAGCCCCCCACCCATTTTGGGTAGCCAATATCTAAGTTGCCCATCCCTGCCAGTCCTGTGTACCGTGGGAGTGGAAGCGATCCTTGCTGTAAAGATTTGTTCCCTTTTTTGAGCTACTACCTCCATAGTATAGGTAAAGTTTATCAAATTGTAGCAGGTTACACTTTTTTTTTTTCTTTTTTTCCCTCTTCTTTCTTCTTCTAGTAGAGTTCTGATTGTCCAGCCATCAAATCCAGGTCATGTGGGTACTATCTGCAAGTATGGGTGTTCTTGTGCATCTCCCCTGACTTCATATCGTCTGGATGCTTCACTAATCGCTCTAGTCCTCTGTGGTCATGTCACTGCCTCTGGGCCCAGGAGTCTCCGGGTCTTGCCTTACTGCTGACCATCCAGGTCTCCACCCAGGTTCACAGGGGCCTATTGAATGTGGTCGGGCTCAGCTCGCAACTTCATTGTTGTTTTTTGCCTCCTCTTCCCTTATCAGTGACCAATGTGGTCACCAGCCAGACCACATGCCTGCTTATGTACTCCCCTTGAGTCTCAGTCTTGGAAGGTGGTTTGCTTTGAGGGGTCCCGACCACTTGCCTTGATGGCTTTCAGGCAAACTGCTTACTTGTTCTTGTAGTATTCAATCAGACTGCCATTACTGCTTTGGATTTTTTCTGCCGGTCTTTCTTTCACGAAGTATCTCTGTTCTAGCTGCTCCAGGCTGGTCTTCTCATCCTTTCCAGTGGCAATTTCCTACCTGAGTCAATTCTGGATGGGGTTCTGGATTCCACCTGTGGTCTTGTGCAATGTAGAGGCTCCACAGAAAGCCTCTTTCACTGGGCAACTTCTAGCCCCCTTTAAGGTATTCCAATCAATTGTAGGCTGAAGATGGGCTTATAAGCTTTCTGTAGTGATGATTCTGGCTATTCCTTTCTCCCCACCTCAAGTGTCTATTTTACAATGGTAGACAAGAGAAACCAAGATTCAAAAGACATCCAAGCATCTTAACACCATTCCCCTATTTTACCCCTTCAAGCCATGCCTCAATTCCTATATTGCAAAGACCTGTTGCTCCAAGGTTGTGCATAATCCTCATTTACCCACTTAGCCCATGTGAACCTGCCTAAATGTTCTCCCATCAGCCTTGTTCTTCCATTCCCCTCCCCCTTCTTGTGTATAGTCCGCCGCCGCCCCGCACACACACACCTCCTGCCCCACACCCTAGCTATCCTGTGTCTATTCCTTACCCTATGCTCTATCTTCCCCTCCCTCCCCTCCTCTCATCCATACATCCTGGTGATCAGCAAATATATATATATATATATAATTTTCCCCCCTTTTAGTGTGGGTTATTTTTCTTAGTCGTTTATAGTAGTGGTCCTATGCAGTATTTCTTCTTTTGTGACTGACTAATTTCACTCAACATAATGTTCTCAAGGTTCATGCACTGTTGCTGTAGAGGAATCCAACTGATTTTTGTATGTTGATCTTATACCCTGCCACTTTGCTGAATCTTCCAATAATGTCTAGTAGCTTTTTTACTGAGTCTTTGGGGTTTCTATGTGTAGGATCATACCATCTGGAAATAAAGAGTCTTATTTCCACTTTGCCAATTTGGATGCCTTTAATTTCGCTATTTTGCTGTATACCTCTGGCTAATACTTCCAAAACAATATTGAAAAGGAGTGGTGACGAGGGACATCCTTGAGTGGTTCCCATTCGCAGAGGGAAGGGTTTCAGTTTCTCTCCATGCAGAGTGATGTAGGCTGTTGGTTTTGTATAAATGCTTTTCATTATGTTGAGGAATTTCTCTTCAATTCCTACTTTGTTGAGTGTTTTTTATCAGGAATGGATGTTGGATTTTGTCAGATGCTTTTTCTGCATCAATCAATATGATCATGTGGTTCTTTTCTTTTTTCTTATTTAGGTGGTAGATTACTTTGATTGTTTTTCTAATGTTGAACCATCCTTGAATCTCTTTTATGAAACCCACTTGATTGTGATGTATCTTTTTGATGTGCTGCTGGATTCTTTTGGCTAGGATTTTGTTGAGAATTTTTGCGGCTATGTTCATGAGGGATATTGGTCTGTAGTATTCTTTCTTGGTGATGTCCTTCCCTGGTTTTGGCATGAGGGTTATGCTTGCATCATAAAACTTATTAGGAAGTTTTCCATCCTACTGATAGTTTGGAACCACGCACTTTGTGATTAGCTACTGATTGCTTAACCTATTCTACCAATTGGGCTATTTTTCACAATAATACTACGATGAATATTATTTTTTATAATACCATAATATTATAATAATTACATTACTAACACTTTCAAGAGGAGACAACTGAGGTTCAGAAGTACAAAGAGACCTCGCCAAATTCAAGCCAAAAGTGAAGGAGTCAGAATTCCTTCTAGTCAAGCCTCAGCTTAACCATAGTATTATACTGATCAAGAATTTCAATTCTGAATTACCACATATTATTGATAGAACAACATGACACTTACCATATCCATCTTAGCCTTCTATAACCATACCTACCATCATTCATTAAATAATAATTACCAACTTCTACTAGATCTTTAGTCATATTATTCTAAGTCCTGCATGTAGAGATAGAGTGAACTGGAGGAGTAATTTACATGAAAAAATGTGAGAATAGGCAGTCTCTGAGATACTAGCAGTAATCATTATGTTGTGGTCCATTCCTGAACCACTTCCTGATTCACCACACACTATTCCTATTAACAACAGTACTTGTTAATGTGGACCAAAATGATGTTTTTACCCTTAAAAATAATCTCTGATATTATTGTCTACTTCTTTTACTTCCTTGCATGTGACAAAAACAGAAACTTGCCAAATGTATTTTGCATTCCATTAAATATATCTCTATTTTTATATGTAAAATTTTTTTGCACATTTCAATAACGTAGCTAGACATGTAGATTTGTAGGGCTTCAGGAAGCTTATTTCAAATATCACCTTTTTTGGTATGTGAAGTTTCTTCATTCCTTTTGAATGTTGTTGTTTAGAGCTATCAAGTGGGTTCTGAGTCATAGTGACACTGTATATGGTTTCCAAGTAGCAGATGGTGGGTTTGAACTGCCAACCTTGTGATTTGCTTTCCAGTGCTGATCCTCCAGCACCACAAAGGAACTATTACTTTAGGCTACTCCTTTATCATTGGTATTTATTCAAACAGTATTTACTGTTGCTGTTGTTGTTGTTGTTAGGGGCCATCAAGTTGGTACCGACTCAAAGCAACCCTATGCACAACAGAACAAAACACTGCCTGGTCCTGGGCCAACTTCACAATTGTTGTCACTTTGACAATCCATCTCGCTGGAGATCTTCCTCTTTTTCTCTGACCCTCCACGTTACCAAACATGATATCCTTCTCCAGTGACTGGACCCTCCTGACAGTGTGTCCAAAGTATGAAAGAGGAAGTTTGCCCAGTCTGGCCTCCCAGGAACACTCTGGATGCACTTCTTCCAAACAGATCTGTTTGTTCTTTTGGCATCCCAAGGCACTTTCAATATTCTCCTCCAACACCATAACTCAAAAGCATCAATTCTTCTACAGTCTTCCTTATTCACTGCCCAGTTTTCACATGAATATGAAGTTATTGAAAATACCATGGCTTGAGTCAGGCACAACTTAGTCCTCAAACTGCCATCTTTGCTCTTCGATACTTTAAAAAGGTCTTGTGCAGCAGATTTGCCTAATGTAATGTCATTCGATTTCTTGACTACTGCTCTTATGAGTGTTGATGGTTGATCCAAGAAGAATGAAGTCCTTGACAATTTCCATCTTTTCTCCATTAATAAGAATCTTGTTTATTGCTCTAGTGGTTAGGATTTTTGTTTTCTTTACATTGAGATGTAATCCTCACCACGGGCTGTGGTCTTTGATCTTCATCAGTAAGAATTTTAAGGTATCTTCACTTTCATTCAGCAAGCAAGTTTGTATCATCTGTATTTTCAGGTTGTTAGTGAGTCGTCCTCTAATCCTGATGCCACGATTTTCTTCATATAACCCAGTTTAACAGATTATTTGCTCAGCATACAGATGAATAAGTATGGTGAAAGCATACAATCCTGTCGCACACCTTTCTTAATTTTAAACCACTCAGTGTTCCCGTGTTCTGTTCAAACAACTGCCTCTTGGTCCAGATGCAGATTCCTCATGAGCACAATTAAGTGTTCCAGAATACTCATACTTTGCAATGTTGTCCATAGCTTGTCAGGATCCACACATTCGAAAGCCTTTGTGTAGTCAATAAAGCACAGGAAAATATCTCTCTGGTATTCTTTGCTTTCAGTCAAGATCCATCGGACATCAGAAATGATATCCCTCATTCCATGTCCTCTTCTGAATTTGGCTTGAACCTCTGGAAGTTTTCTGTCAATATATGCTTGCAGGTGTTTCTGTATTACCCTTAGTTTAACTTTACTCGCATAGAATATCGAAGATATTATCTGGTGATTGCTGCATTCCATTAGATCACCTCTCCTTGGAATGGGCAGAAATATGGATCTCTTCCAATCAGTTGGCCAGATAGTTGTCTTCCATATTTCTTGGCAGAGATGAGTGAATGCCTCCAGTGTTGCCTCCGTTTCTTGAAATATTTCAGTTTGTATTCCATCAATTCCTGGTGCCTTGTTCTTCGCCAACTCTTTCAATGTTCCTTGGACTTCTTCCTTCAGTATCATTGGCTCTTGATCATATGCTATTGAGTCCCTACTATATGTCTGGAGCACAGTGGCTCCACACAATAGGCACTGGACTGTGAACCATGAGGTCTGAGTTTCAAGTCTACCATTCATTCCACAGGAGAGAGATGACACCTTCTGCTCCCACAAAGATTTAAACCTTGGAAACTATATAGCATCACTAGAGTACAAACTGACTCAACGACACTTAACAACAACAACCATGCATCAGACATGAATGTTAGATAATCTGGTGGGAATAGATGAAAATGAACCAAATTTAAAATAATTTTCAATAAGGACAATTCATGTAAGAGGAAAATGAAACAGAAGAATTACCTTAAAAACAAAATAAAAATGTGGGGATTAGGATGATGTATAAGATGGGACCTGTGAGCCCAGAATGATGGGAAGGAATCCGCCAGTAAAGGATGTGGGGAAAGTATCCCAAGTAGACAAAGCAGAAAATGCAAACTCCCAAAAGAAAAAAACAAGCCTTTTATATTCGAGAAACACAAGTAGATCCATGAAGCCTCATGTTAGAGAAGTGAGATCAAATGATGGGGAAGGAAACCAAATTTAGTAAGTCCTGGCCACAGTAAATCTTTGGTGTTTATCTGACAGTATGATAAATTAACAGATATTGAATACAAAATTTAAGTTAAAATTGACAAGTTTCCCAGCACATATAAATATGGGTATATTAAAATGCTTCCTTAGTAGAAGCAGTGATGAAATTATAACACCCTGGTTGTACAGCGACCAGAGAAATCAAATGGTAAATTGAGTTCAGTCTGGGATAGAACTACAATAAGCTGAAACAGAAGAAAACACAATTTTCACCAGGTCCAGTCTATATAATCCCAGCAAAATGAATTCTTACATTGTGTGAACATTCATGATTTATGACCACCAAGTATCCATTTTCCTGTCCTTTGCAAATCCCAGAACAAATTCAAACCCACTATCAATGACTTGATTTTGACACATAGGAGCCTTATAGAACAGAATACACCTGCCCCATAGGGTTTCCAAGGCCATAAATCTGTACAGATACTGACTGTCACATCTTGTTTTCCCAATGAACAGCTGGTGGGATTCACCCCTGTCATTTAGGGTAGCAGCCAGGTGCTTGGAACACTGTACTATCAATGGTCTTCCTCATTTGAAAATAGTACTGAGATCTATCGTTCTCCTGTTCTTCAGTTGAGACTTTTTGGCTTATGTTGACTCCACCGTATCTTTCACTGAGTCTGTGGGGATCATGGAATTTATTATTTTTCCTAACTAGTGAAGCAACATAAAAGATGACTCTAATCATGGCCCTCAACTGATGTAATACACAGAAATAAAATTGACTATGTTAAGGGAAAGAGACAGTGGAAAATCTATGTATCTTCAGTCAAAACAAGGTCAAGGGCAGACTGTGTTAACAGACCATCATTTACCCCTATGCAAATACAGGCTGAAGTTGAAGAAAATTAAAACAAGCCCACAAGAGCCAAAATATAGCTGTCAATATATCCCACTTGAATTTAGAGATCATCTCAAGAACAGCTTTGATGAATAAGATTCTAATGACCAAAGATCAGAAGAATTGTGGGATGACATCAAGAACATCATATAGAAAGAAGGCAAAAGGACATTAAGAAGTCAAACAAAAGGAAAATACCAAAATGGATGTCAGAGGTGACTCTTAAACTTGTTCTCTAGTGTAGAGAAGCTAAAGCAAATGAATGAAATGAGGAGGTAAAGAGCTGAACAGAAAATTGCAAATGGCAGTTTGAGAAAACAAAGTCAATTTATAATGAAATGTGAAAAACCTGGAGTTAGAAAACCAAAAGGGAAGAACCCACTCAGCATTTTTCAAGCTGAAAGAACTGTAGAAAAAAAAAATTAAGCCTTGCTTTGCAGTAGTGACGGATTCTATAGGCAAAATATTGTATGATGCAGAAGGCATCTCAGAAGAAGACGGAAGGAAAACACAGAATCACTGTACCAAAAATAAATGGTCGATGTTCAACCATTTCAAGAGGTAGTATATGGTCATAAGCCAATGATGCTGAAGGAAAAAGTACAAGGTATAATTGATTGAATACAAATTGAACTATTTCAGCAAATAAAACACAAGTAAACAGCTTTCTTGTATTCTCTATTTTTAACCAAGGCCCACCTGATGTGAGCAATGATATGCCTCATCCACTTCCTCTTATTAATTCTTTTTGTAGAGTAACTCTGTATTTCTTCTATTGTCTGTTGGTATTTTTCCCATAGATTATTTCCATATTGCATGTAAAGTCTTAAATTTTGTCTTCAGTTCTTCCAGTTGAAAAAGTGCTGAGCTTGTTCCTCCATTTTGGTTTTTAAACTCCATTTTGTTGTAGATTTCACTGTAATATTTGACTTTGCCTTCTTGAGCTGCCCTTTGAAACTTCTATTCAGAAGTTTTAACTCAACATATTTTCCAGTCACTTTGGATTCTCTGCTATCAAGCACAAGTTTCAGACTTTATGACATCCGTTTTGACATTTTTTTTTTTTTTTTTCTGGTTTTAATGACCTTTCCTTTTTTCCTATATAATGTTTTTGATGTAATCACACAACTCTTCTGGTCTTCGGTCACTTGGGTCTGGTGTATCCAATCTAATCTTGAGATGGTTTCTAAAACCAGGTGATATATGTTCAAGGTCATATTTTGGCTTTCATGATTTGTTTTAATTTTATTTAGCTTCAGCCTGAACTTGCATATAGGCAATTGATGGCCTGTTCCACAGTCTGCCACTGATCTTGATTTGACTGATGATATCAAATGAGTATCAAATTGACTACTGCAGTCTCTGGTAGTCAATTTGAAATCTGTGTTTTAACCTGGTGTGTGGCATATGTATGATTGCCCTTATGTTGTTTAAACAAGGTATTTGCAATGAATACGTCTTTGGTCTTGCAAAATTCTATCATGTGACCTCCAGCATCATTTCTATCACCAAGGAATATATTTTCCAACACAAGATGTTTCTTCTTTATTCCAGTTTTCTCATTCCAATCGCCAGTAATTATGGATGCATGTTGACTTTATGTTTGACCAATTTCAGACTGAAGAAGTTGGTAGAAGTCTTCAATTTTACCATCACCGTCTTTACAGGTTGGTGTATAAATATGAATAATAGGGTATTATATGGTCTCTCGTATAAGCATATGGATATTATACTATCACAAACAGCACTGTACTTCAAAATAGATTTTGAAATGCTTTTTTTTGACAATTAATGGGAAACATTCATTTTTAATTAAAAATTCCTGGCATAGTAAACTATATGGTTGTCTGATTCAAAATAGATAATACCAGTCTATTTCAGCTTACTAATGCCTAGGATATATATCTTTATGCATTACATTTCATTTTTGACAACATAAAATTTTGCTAAATTCATAGTTCATACATTACATGTTCTGATTGCTAATGGATGTTTGCCTTTCTTTCTCCTAATTTTTAGGTGTGTCTCTTCAACAAATGAAGGTCCTGAAAGCTCTACTCCATTCATGTCATCATGGTCAACTCTACTATGATGAGGCAATCATCTTCTGAGCATTGTCCAACCTGAGAGACTCATTATCTGGTGCTGTATCTGACAAGCTTTCATTCTGTTCTTAAGGTTTTCATTGGCTAACCATTCAGAAGTGATCTACACCTCCTTCTTTGTAGTCTGATTTAGTCTGAAAACACCACTAAAATCTGTCCAACATGGTTGACCCTGCTAGTATTTAAAATATCAGTGACATAGCACTCAGTATCACAGCAATTCACTGTCCACCACAGTACAACAAACTGACAGACAAATGGAGGAGAGACTCAAAGATACCAGGTTTTAAATCTGGAGCTACTATCAACCTTCTTACTATCACATGGAGCCTGGAATGAACCGAGATGAAATGGAGAAACAGGATAGGCCTAAGGAACGTGGATCTCTAGATAAAGCAACCATTAGCTGTGCCAGTCAGGTCCAAAGAAAAAGCAGAGCTTATTCAAGATATTTTAGATGAAAAGACTCTAACTGATCAATGTTTATGACGCACTTAAAATCTAGAGAAAACAAAACAAAACAAGAAAATTGTTACCATCTCCATAGCTGAATGAACAAGGGAAGAAACAGCATAATTGCAGCCCAGTAAAATCTGGGACCCACCAGTCTTCTGTCAGTTTGTCATATTGTGGTGGGTTGTGTGGTATTGTGATGCTGGAGGCTGTGCCACCAGTATTTTAAACAACAGCAGTATAGCCCATGATGGACAAATTTCAGTGGACATTCTAGACTGAGACAGACTAGAAAGAAGGAGAGTAAGACCATTTCTGAATGGTTTGTCCCTGGAAACCTTATGAATAACAGCGGACAGTTATCTGATATAGTGCTAAAAGATAAGTTCCTCAGATTGGAAGGCATTCAAATTAGCACTGGGTAACAGCTGCGTCTTCAGAGTGGCATTGATCTTCATGAGGTGAATGGAGTAAAGCTTTTGATACTTTCATGAACTGATGGGGCACAACTTGAAATGAGAAGAAACAGTAGATATCTATTGATAGTAAGAATGTGGAATGTACAAAGTAAGAATATAGGAAAATACGAAGTCTTCAAAAATAAAAGAGAAAACAAAGATTAACATTCTAGGCATTAGTGAACTGAAATGGACTGGAATTTGCCATTTTGAATTGGACAATCATGTAGTTTACTATGTCAGGAATATCAAAATGAAGAGGAATGGTGTCACATACATTGTAAAAAACAAAACAAAACAAAACAAATAAAACAAGTTCTATGTTGAAGTACCATGCTGTCTCTGATAGGATAATATCTAAATGTGTACAAAGACTAGTTAATATTACTATATTCAAATGTACACACCAAACACTAAAACTGGTAATGGTGAAATTGAAGAATTCTACCAACCTTTTCAGTCTGAAATTGATCAAACATGAAATCAAGATGTACTGATAATTACTGGTGATTAGAATGATAAAATTAGAAACAAAGAGTAAGGATCAGTAATTTGAAAATAGGAACTTGGTGATAGAAATGATGCTAAAGATCGAATGACAGAATTCTTCAAGACCAATGACTTATTCATTACAAAAAACTTTTTTCAACAGCATAACAGGCAACTTATGCATGTGTACCTCACCAGATAACATACACAGGAATCAGATTGATTACATATGTAGGGAAAAATGATGGAGACGCTCAATATCATCAGGCAAAACAAAGTTAGGAGCCGACTATCAAAGAGACCATCAATTGCTCATATAACCTTGAATATATCCCACTTGAATTTAGAGACCATCTCAAAAACAGATTGATGCTTTAGACATTAATGATCAAAATCCAGAAGAGTTGTGGGATGACATGAAGAACATTGTACATGAAGAAAGCAAAACTATAAAAAAGACAGGAAAGAAAGAAAACAAAATGTGTATCAGAGGAGACTCTGAAACTTGCTCTTGAGTGTAGAGAAGATAAACAAGAGAAAGAAATGAGGAATTAATAGAGCTGAACATAAAGTTTCAAAGGGGAGGCCAAGAAGACAAAATAAAATATTTTACTGAAATGTGCAAAAGACCTGAAGTTAGAAAGCCAAAAGGGAAGAACACGTTCAGCATTGCTCAAAGGGAAAGAAATGAAAAAATTCAAACCTCTAGTAGCAATATTAAAGATGAAAGGAATACACGGAGTCACTGTACTAAAAAGAATTGATTGATGCTCAATCCTTTTAAGAGGTTACATACGGTCAAGAACTGGTGATACTGAAGAAAGAAGTCCAATCTACACTTAAGGTATTGGAAAAAAACATAGTTCTAGGAATTGACAAAATACCAATTTAAATATTCCATCAAACTCTTGCAACACTGGAGAGGCTCACATTTTCATGCTAAGCAATTTGGAAGACAGATACCTGGCAAATTGAATGGAAAAACAACAACAACAACAAAACATATTTGTGCCCATTCCAAAGACAGGTGACCCATCAAAAAGCAGAAATCATTGAATAATATCATTAATATTGCATGTTCTTGATTGTAGAAAAAATAACTGGGAGAAATGCAAAAGTAAAAGTGATGATCAGAAAAATTTAAGGGCAGCTTGAGAACACAAGTCAAGTGTTATAATGAAATGCAAAGATCTGGAGTAATAAAACCAAAAAGATAGAACACATTCAGCATTGCTCAAGCTGAAATAATTGAAGAAAAAAAATGTATGCTTCAAATTGCTATATTGACATATTTATGGGTAAAATGTTGAATGACACAGGAATCATCCAGAAAAGATGAAAGACATACACAGAGTCACTGTAGTAAAAATAATTGGTCAATGTGCAAACATTTCAAGAGGTGGCATACGATCAACAACTGTTGAAAATGAAGGAAAAAATCCAAGCTGCTCTGAAGATGCTGGTAAAAAGCAGAGCTCCAGGAATTGGTGGAATACAAATTGAAACTTTTCAACAAGCTGATGCAGTGCATAAGGTGGTCATTTGTCTGTGACAAAAAATTGTCCAGCCAATTGGAAGAGAGCCATGTTTTTGACCATTCCACAGAGGTGTGACCCAATAAAAACCAGAAATTGTTGAACGACGTCATTGATATCATATGCAAGTAAAATTTTTCTGAAGTTAATTAAAAAATGACTGCAGCATTAGATTGACAGGGAGCTGTCAGAAGTTTAAACAGGACTGAGAAGATGGACTTTGGCTAAAAGCAGGAAATATCAGAAAAATGTTTACTTTTGCTTTATTGACTATTTAAAAGCATTTGACTGTGTGCATTATAACAAATTATGATCTGTTTTAAAACTTTGGAAAAAACTGAAAATTCCAGTACACTTAATTGTGGCAATGAAGAACCTATACCCAGACCGAGAGTCATTCGTTCAAACAGGACAGGGTACTGAATGGTTTAAATCAGGAAAGGCATTCATCAGAGTTGTATCCTTTCATCATACTTATTCTGTCTGTATGTTAAGCCAGTTATCCAAGAAACTGGGTTTTATGAAGAACATGGCATCAGGAATGAAGGAAGACCCATCAACAATCTTTGATATACAGAAGACACAACCTTGTTTGCTATAAATGAAAAGGACTTTAAATAGTTACTAATGAAGCTCAAAAAACTACAGCCTTCAGTATGGATTAAACCTCAATGTAAAAGAAACAAAAATCCTTATAAATGGACCAATAAGTAGCATATGATAAATGGAGAAAAGATTGAACGTGTCAAAGGCTTCATTTTATGTGACTCCTCAATCAACACTTGTGGAACCAACAACCAAGCAAACACAGAACTTACTGCATTAGGCAAATCTGCAAAAAAAACCTCTTTAAAATTTTATAAAAAGCAGATGTATGTTTAAGCACTAAGGTGTGCCCCACCCAAGTCATGTTATTTTCAGTGGCCTTATATGCATGTGAATACTGAAGAGTGAATGAGGATGACCTTAGAACAACTGATGCATTTGAATTATGGTCTTGTGGAAGAATATTGAAAGCACCATTAACTGAAAGAAAAACAAACAAATATGTCTTGGAAGAAGTACAACCAGAATGCTCCACAGAAGAAAAGATGATGAGACCTTGTTTCTGGTTCTTTGCACATGTTGTGAGGAGGACATCATGCTTGGTAGAAAACCCTCATCAAGTTAAATTGACACCATAGCAGTAACAATGGGTTTAAGTACCACACTATTTGTGAGGATGGTGCAGGGCCAGATAGTGTTTCATTTTGTTTTGCATAGGGTCACTACGAATCAGAACTGACTCCATGGCACCTAACTAGAACAACAACAACATCTGGAAAAATGGAGACATGACTTTTGGGAGCTCTACTTTTGGGAAAGTAGTGATCTTGCCCTGAAGATTAAAGAGATAGGCAAGAAATATTCTACTCTTTTTCTTAGCCAGCTTTCCATGGTCTAATGGGTAACTCTCAATGGCATAATCCAACTGGAAGTAACCTGGCAAGAATGTCATAGATGCAATTCAGAGAAATTAGTTGCTAGCATTGTAGAGCTGACTGAAAACAAATTTCAAATTCATAGTGACAGGACAAAAAGAACAATGTGCACAAAATTCTTATTTAATGTAATTTAATTGTTCACATATAAAAACTAAAACATGTTTTCATTCTACCTCCATCTTGCTCTTTGGTACAGACAATGCCCACTTGCATCCCCCCTCCCCCCCCACACACACTAGATTTTAGGACCACCACTCCTCTGTCAGTTTGTCGTACTGTGGCAGCTTGTGAGTTGCTGTGATTCTGAAAGCTATACCACCAGTATTTTAAATATCAGCAAGGCTACTCATGGTGGAAAGGTTTCAGATGAACGTCCAGATGAATACAGACTAGGGAGAAGGAGTGATGAACTACTTCTGAATATTTAGTCACTGAAAACCTTATGAATAGCAGAGAAACATTGTCAGATATAGTGCCAGAAAATGAGCCCCTCAGGTTGGAAGGCACTCAAAATGTGACTGGGGAAGAGCTGCTTCCTCAAAGTAGAGTTGACTGTGATGATGTAAATGGAGTAGAGCCCGTGGGAGAAAAACCCATGGGACCTTCTTTTGCTGATGGGGCACAACTCAAAATGAAGAGAAACCACTGTAAATATCCATTGAAAATCAGAACATGGAATGTACAAAGTATGAATGTGGGAAAATTGGAAGTTGTCAAAAATAAAATGGAATGCATAAACATCAATATCTTAGGCATTAGTGAGCTGAAATGGACTGGTATTGGCATTTTGAATCTGATGACCACAAGGTTTACTATGCCGGAAATGACAAATTGAAGAGGAATAGTGTTGCATTTATTGTCAAAAAGAACATAATCCAGGTCAGTCATGAGGTACAACACTGTCTGTGATAGGATAATATCCATGCACCTACAGGAAGATCAGTTAATACCACTATTATTCAAATTTACACACCAAAGCCAGTGAGGATGAAATTGAAGAATTCTACCAACTTCTTCAATCTGAAATTGATCCAACATGCAATCAAGATGTACTGATCATTACTGGTGACTAGAATGCAAAGGTTGGGAGCAAAGAGGAAGGATCAGTAGTTGGAAAATATGGCCTTGGTAATAGGAATTGTCCTGGAGAACACATACTAGAATTCTGCAAAATCAATGATTTGTTCATATCAAATACCTTCTTTAGACAGCATAAGAGATGACTGTTCGCATGGACTTCACCAGATGGAATACATAGAAGTCAAATTGACTACATCTGCGGAAAGAGACAATGGAAAAGCTCCATATCATCAGTGAAAACAAGACCAGGGGCAGACTATGGAACAGACCATCAATTACTCATATGCAAATTCAAACTGAAGCTGAACAAAATGAAAAATAGTCCATGAAAGCCAAAATATGATCTTGAATATATTCCACCTGAATTTCGGGATCATCTGAAGAACATATTTGATACATTAAACACTAAAGACCAAAGACCAGAAGAGTTGTGGGATGACATCAGGAAGAAAGCAAAAAGGCATTGAGAAGACAAGAAAGAAGGAAAAGGTCAAATGGATGTAAGAAGAGACACTGAAACTTGCTCTCCAGTGTAGAGATGCTAAAGCAAATGGAAGAAATGAGGTGGTCCAAGAGATGAACAGAAAATTTCAAATATCAGCTCAAGAAGATAAAGTCAAATATTACAACAAAATGTGCAAAGATCTGGAATCAGAAAACAAAAAAGGAAGAACATGCTCAGCATTTCTCAAGCTGGGGGAACTGAAGAAAAAATTCCAGCCTCAACTTTTGTTATTGAAAAATTCTCTGGGAAAATTATTGAATAATGAAGAAATCATCAAGAGAAGATGGAAGGAATACACAGAGTCACTGTACCCAAAGGAAATGCTTACTGTTCAACTGTTTCAAGATGTAGTATATGATCAAGAGTCAATGATACTGAAGGAGGAAATCCAAGGTGCATTGAAGGAATTGGAAAAGTACAAGGCACCAGGCATTGATTGAATAAAATTGAAATCTTTCAAGAAAGTGAGGAGGCACAGCAGGCATTCACTCTCCTCTGCCAAGAAATTTGGAAGACAACTGTACGGCTGATTAATTGGAAGATATTCGTATTTGTGCCCATTCCAAAGAGAGGTGACCCAACGGAATGCAGAAATCATTGGACAATCTCTTTGATATCCCATGTGAGTAAAGTTTTGCTAAAGGTAATTCAGAAATGGCTGCAAGCATACATTGACAGAGAACTTCCAGATGTTTAAGCTGGATTCAGAATAGGTTGAGGACAGAGGAATGTCATTTCTGATGTGTGATGGATCTTGGCTGAAAGCAGAGACTATCAGAAAGATGTTTACCTGTGCTTTATTGATTATGCAAAGTATTTTGATTGCGTGGATCATGACAAGCTATGCACAACATTGCGAAGTATGAGTATTCCAAAACACTTAATTGTGCTCATGAGGAATCTGTACCTGGACTAAGAGGCAGGTGTTCAAACAGAACATGGTAACACTGAATGGTTTAAAATTAAGAAAGGTGTGCAACAAGGTTGTATTCTTTCACCATACTTATTCAACCTATTTGCTGAGCAAATAATCTGAGAAGCTGGGTTCGATAACAAAAACATGGCATAAGAATTGGAGGAAGACCCATTAACAACCTGTGATATGCAGATGATTCAACCTTGCTTCCTGAAAATGAAGAGGACTAAAAACATTTACTGATAAAGATCAAAGAGCACAGCCTTCGGTATGGATTGCATCTCACTGTAAAGAAAATAAAATCCTCCTTTTCCACTGGACCAATAAACAACATTCTTATCAATGGAGAAAAGATTGAAGTTGTCAAGGACTTCATTTTTCTTGGATCAACTATCAACACTTATGAAGTAGCAGTCAAGAAATCAAAGGACATATTGCATTAAGAAAATCTGCTGCACAAGACCTTTTTAAAGTGTTGAAGAGCAAAGATGTCAGCTTGCGGACTAAAGTGCACCTGACCCAAGCCATGGTGTTTTCTATTACCTCATATGCATGTGATAGCTGGTCGGTGAATAGGGAAAACCATAGAAGAATTGATGCCTCTGAGTTATGGTGTTGGAGGAGAATATTGAAAGTACCATGGGCTGCCAAAAGAACCAATAGGTCCATTTTGGAAGAAGTACAGCCAGAGTGCTCCTTGGAGGCCAGGATAGCCAAACTTCATCTTTCACACTTCAGACGTATTGTCAGGAGGGACCAGTCACTGGAGAAAGATACCATGTTTGGTAAATTCGAGGGTCAGAGAAAAAGAGGGAGACCCCCCCCACCCAAGTGGGATTGGTTGGCCAAGTGGCAGTATCGATGGACTCAAGCGTGGCAACAATAGTGAGGTTGGCCCAGGATCGGGCAGTGTTTCATTCTGCTGTGCATAAGGTCGCTATGGGTCAGTACCTACTCAATGGCACCTAACAACAACAGATTGTAGTTGGAAGAAGTTATTCCAACTGGTGGGGACCTGTACCATGGTGTGACCCCGAAGATACCCTATTGATACCAGTTCAATACCAGAGACCCTTGGGACATATGTGTCCCACCAAGTGTACCAAAATGTTTAATGTTTCATGAATTTTTTTTTTCCATTTGATTTAAGATGACTTCCATTACTGAAAACACAGGATTTCTACAAAAAAGAATTCTGAGCAGAAAATCATTCAGTTTTGAAAGGGTTAAGGCAAATGAAAATGTGTATTTTCTCTTGGAATTAAAGAGAGTTCTCTATCACTCAATTTACCATAAAAACTTAAAAAAAAAAAAAGAAAAAGTAAAAGTTCTAACAAAAATCCCATTGGATCTTAATAATCAAACTAATCTCTCCCACACAGAATTCTTTGATTAGAACATAGCTTACTCTGCAGAGGGCCAAAGTAATCTTGAAACATTCAGTAACGCAATTAGTAAGTGGAAAGTATGTACACATTGTACCAGTTCTTTTCTCAGGGACCACCAGCTGGAAAGAGATCACAAGTCAGTGATTCTTCCATATCATTAGACCAAAAGATTAATAGAATGAGTGGAGTAGTTGAAATAGTTGTGTCTGGTTTAATGTAGATGGGTAAATATTCATATGATGGCAATTCACTTTTACACAGAGCCCAGTGGGAACACTCCTTTAAATTGAATGAGTCCAGTAGGGCATTTAAAGTTGGAAAAAATGAGAGAGGCATGTTTCTGCAAGGCATATATCAATGATTATATTAGCCTTAGGTCTCTAGACCCAGAAAACTATCTCCAACGATTACTCAAACTGGAATTATATAATGTAGAGATAGTAAAGTTGTAGCAAATGAATCCTAAAGTTTATCATTTATAAATGAGGTCACACATCCATCTCATTCATTTTATAGATGAGAATATGTAAACTTGAGATGTGAAGTAACTTGCTGAAAGTCACACAACTAGTTTGTGGCAAAACTAGGAATCCAGCAAGAAATTCCTAAATCTTAAGTCTTATGCATTTAAGTCTGTCTTGTAATATAGTTGACTGTGGAAAAAACAAAACAAAGCTTGAATATGAATTCTGCCCTGTAGCTTTGCAGCAGAATCTATAAATATAATGGTTAACTTTATGTATTAACTTGATGAGGCTATGATTCTCTTTGGTTTTTCTAGGTATCAGACTGATTACTATCCCATAATGTAACGTGATGCGATCCTATGTCATCACGTTTCATGATGTGATCTAATGTGCTCTACCAATCAGTGGAAAGTGGAATTCCATTGGACATGTGGTCTGCTTTAGAATGTAAATGGAAATTTTGGGAGAGTGCACACTCTCTTTTTGAATCCTGTGTTCTTCTCATTTCCGGACCTACTGATCTTGATACATAAGTCTGCAGAAGTTTTGACCTAATGCTTGATCTATAAATTTTGGATTCGCCAGCCCAAGTCTTCTATCTGTCTGTCTGTCTCTCTCTTCATCCATATCAGTGGTGTTACTTCTCTAGGGAAAGCAAGGTAAGACAATAAGCTGGACGTTTACTTTCTCCATAAGAAATATGTATAGCGTCAAGTTGTATCACTCGTTGTTTTTAAATCATTGGTACTTCTCTGTAATACAAGCTAGGATTCTATTGATTGATGCAGATTTTCCTTCTCAAATACTTTGCATGTTCTTGCAAACAAAGTTGGTACTTTTAATAATCACAGAATGATTCTCATAAGTATACTGTTATTATATCAAAATGTTAGCCATCCCTCTACTATTTAAGTTACCATCATTGTTATTACAGCACAGAAGTGTTAACAGGCATGGCAGCTGCCACATACTTACCATTCTTTATCATTGAACTTTTGTGGTGAAGGTAACTAACTAGACTCTGAGTTTGAAGACAAATACTTAAAACTCCTTTGCCCAGAGTTAATAAGCAGACATTGATTTTTTTTTTTTTTTCCCCTTTGATAATTAACTACAAACTGCTGTGGGTAATCCAATAAAACCTGTCATTATCTAGAGCTTCCCACTTTGAAGAGTCACTTGCAGAATATCCTGGTTTGGGTTCTAGTCTCTGTGTTACCCTAAAGAGGCGTTAAGGACTTGACTGCTTTGCCATTTTCAGTGGTTTGGTCTTTCTTGTAGTGATAGCTAAACTGGACTGTCAGGTCAGGTTTGATTTACTCTGTAATGAGGCTTTAGGGAGAGTTTTCTTTCCTAAACTCTTACTCTACTTGAGCCGGGGCAACTGTGGTTTATAAATGTTACCATTCTGTTACTCCCCCAAAGACTTGCTGAATGTGCAAAATGTCAATGTCACTGTTATTTCTTTGAACTTGAGTTATTTTCGTCTCGTACTTTAAGCCCTAATTGAAGATCCCAAACCATAAATAAATGTAGTAATTGGCCCAAACCACAGTGACACTGGTAAGTCTTTGATATATTGCTAAACAGTCATATGCTCCTCTAAGAATCAAAGCATTTCAGAGACGGACAAGGCCTCGGAGGTCATTTGTTCCTATTCTTTATTCTACCCTCTAGTTATGTTGCAACTTCAGTATCAAAGGTCACCCAGGCCTTTGGTATTTAAAGAAAATTGGTTTGAACTACCTTACCCCTCATCCTGTGAAAGTGAAGCACTCTCCAAAAGAAATTTGCAAATTCCCACAGGCTTAGATCCATTTGTTACCTTGTTTTTCAACAAACTGCCATCTTATTTCCAATTTTTTCTTTTCTATCTGTGCACCAAGATAATGATCTTCTCCTTCTTTCTTGATTTTCTTCAAATACTAATTTGACTAGGATGTTTGTGAGCATGTGGCATTTCACCAGAGACCCCATGTGAGTTGTGTAATAATACAACAAACAACTTAACATTGAAAGCAAGATGGTGAGTGCCAGCAAGTAGATTGTTGCTCACGGTCCAATGCTTGTTGTATGGGGGTACTGTGCTCCCATACTACCATATTATAGGTAAAATAATGTTTTAGAGCAAAGAAACCGAATTAATTTAGTGTTGGCCAAATGGTTTTGGTCATTTGTTGTGGTTGTTATTGTTAGGTGCCATCAAGTCAGTACTGACTCATAGCGACCTGATGCATAGCAGAATGAAACACTGCCCAATCCAGAGCCAACATCACTATTGTTGAAACGCTTGAGTCCTTCTGACATCCTTGGACTCTTTTTACCTCAGGTTTTTTTCTTGATACCTCGTCCTTCTTTGTAAGATCTCAACTATCCTTTGTATTTGATTCTACTTCCTCAAAATACTTAAATTTATTTCAGTACAACTAAATGCAACTTAGAAGTGACTATAGTGAAAACTTCATCTCTCATCCTTTGAACATGCTATTAAGAGGTACCAGTCCATGGAGAAGGATATCATGTTGGTAAAATGGTGAGCCAGCATAAAAGAGGATGAGCCCAATGAGATTGATTAAAACAATGGCAAAAACTGGCTGAAATATAACAATTGCGAGGACAGTGCATGGCAAGACTGTGTTTCATTCTATTGTGCATGAGAACACTATGAAATGAAACCAACTAGATTGTGGCACTGTAGGATAACACACCGGACAGCAAGGTTAGTTTGAACTGCAAGATTGGCAGTTCAAACTCACGAGTCACTCCTAGGAACTCCTACACCGGGTAGCTATGAGTTGGAACTGATTGGATGGCACTTAGCAACAACAATTTTTTCTAGTCCCATCCCACAAAGCCTATCTAAGAAGGGCCTCTTCTGAATGGATAAGCTTGCTTATTGAATTGGCTTTGTAGGTGTAAGACATTCTTTCACTGGGAGGAAAACTTTGGAAACTTCTGCAGCTTACAAATCTTTTTCCCTCACTTTCTTTTTCTTTTGACTACACTTCCCTCCTCCCGCCCTCCTTCCCTTACTTCCCAGTCTCCTTCCTTTTCTCTTCTCCCTTCTTTGTCAAGACTACAAAAGACAGAAGAGTTTTATATTTTTCTCTCCCTCTATGGGTTTTAAACAGATGAGGATATTTGTTGTTAAATATCACACATAAAATGTTAGTATATAGAATTAAAATAGTTTTCATTCCTATTTTCTGACTTCCAATCTGGGCCCATTTAGTATAGAATAATATGGTACTTTTTAAGATTAATATAATCCTTTGTTTTTAAATAAAAAAATTAGAAGCGAGGATGGCAAGACTTTATCTTCCTTACTTTGAACATGTTATCACAAAAGGCCAATCTCAGGAGAAGGACATCATGCTTGGCAAAGTGGAAGGTCAGCCTAAAAGGACATTCTCAGTGAGGTGGACTGAAAAAATGGCTGCAACAATATACTCAAGCATTCCTATTATTGTGAGGATGATACAAAATGGGAACATTTTCTTTGTGCTATAAATAAGGTCGCTCTGAGCTGCAGCCAAATCCACAAAAGTACCAAACGATAGCTAACATGTTTATAAAAGTTTGTGTGATGGATGTAGACTGTAAGAAACCGAAATTAAATGTAAATATTTACTTTGTCTAAGGAGCTCTGATAGCATAGTGGTTACGAATTAGGCTTCTAATTTCAAGGTCAGTAGTTCGAAATTACCAGCAGTTCCACAGGAGAAGGATGAGGCTTTCTGTTCCTGTAAAGATGTACCGCCTCAGAAACCCCCTCTATACAGGGTCACTATGAGTCGGAACTGACTTCACAGCACATAATCACCACCACCACCAAGGGGTTAGTGTGGCACTGTAGGATAAGCACTGGACTGCTTATCAGCAAGATCAACAGTTCAAATCCAACAGCTGTTACTCGAAAACACAGGGTCCCTATAAGTCATAATTGACTCAATGGCACTTAAAAATAGCAAAGGGTTTATGGATTTGGGAAAAAACAAAAGTTAACTCTTCCCATGTTATTTTTGCCAAAAAAATGTATACTTATATTTTTAATTAAAATTGAACAATTAAAAAAAAATCTCCTACCACATTTCATCTGTCAATTTACACTCAACTCTAAGTAGAATTGAGTCTTCTGTATGCTGTGAAATAAGGGTCAAAGTTATTATTACATTTTTGTATGATAACCACTGACCCAGCAGTGATTATCTAAAGGACTGTCCTTTCCCCACTTCATTCCAGTGGCTTCTTGGCTGAAAATCAAGTGTCTTATTTATGAGTCCATTTCTAGTTTGCCTATACTGTTTCCTTGGCCACTTTGTTTATCACTGCATAAATGCCACACGGTCTTAAATTCCTAGCTTTATAATAATTCTTGAAATTTAGTACTGGAAATATCTAGCTTTGCTCTGTTTTCAAGATCATCTTGGTTCTTATTGCTGTTAATTTTTAAAATAAGCTTGCAAATTTATGCTGAAAAAGTCTTAGAATTTGATAGACAATGTGTTATATTTACAGATAAAATTGAGAGAAGTTATGTCCTCACAATCCTGAGTCTTCTAATTCATGAACTTGGTATATTCCTAAGTTATTTTGTTGTTGTTGTTAAGTACCATTGAGTCTTTCTGACTCATAGTGACCTCGTATACAGTTCTGAGAAGTGGTTGGTGGATTTGAACCAATGATCTTGTGGTTAGTAATCTAGTACTTATCCTACAGTGGCATACCAGTACTCCCCTCTATTTATTTGATTCTGTTATTTCTTTTAACAGTGCTTGGAGTTGAATGTATACACCCTATCCATCTTTCTGTAACGTTCCAAGGGTCCTGAATTTAGTTATCTTTCCAACTTTACATGTTTCATATATATGATATTTTGTGTTGTGTGACACTTTTTGTCAAAGCTGAAGGTTACCCAGGAAGAGCAAATCCTGTTAGAATTATCTGTACTTTAGCATTTGTTGATGTGCTTATTGGTGAGAGCTTGTGCTTTTTAGCATCTGTGCCTTTCACTATTTTCTCAGAGGTATTCTTTTATTATTTATATATAATTCTCAGGTGGTTTGAAATGAAACTGTTTCAGATATCATGAACAAACATTTGTTGTAGTTGTCAGGTGCCATCAAGTTGGAACCGACTCATAGTGACCCCATG
>NW_006408593.1:6485113-6487511 GCF_000296735.1 Chrysochloris asiatica | reverse complement strand
ATGACAGACAAACAAGTGGTGGACGTTTGGTTTTATGTTGATACTCTCACTTTAAATTTCTATGTCAATCCTGATACAATCAAGATACAATCAAGATGTTCTCTCCTGATACTATCAATCCTGATACAATCAAGATGTTCTCTCCCAAGATGGTGGCTCCTGGAACAGCTGAGTGTCTTGATCCAGAAAACAATAGATTTCTGGATTCTCTTCAAATTCCTCAGCTGTAAACCCTCCGATCCTCCAAACATACCTTTATATTTGTTTCAGAGTTCCAACACCATCTTATGAGCCCTCTTCACCCAGTGTTCTGTGTTGTTGTTGACTGAGCTCCTCACTACACGTCTACCTGATCTGCCATCTTGAAGGAGCAAGGCCTGGTAGTGTACAGTGGTTAGACCTCGCTGCTTCAAAGATCTACCTGATATTCATTTTATATTCTGAATACTTGCTATGTTTATAAGATAGCTTCTAAGTCCCACTCTTGGAGGAGCTTTCCCATTGGATCATTTTTCCTTTGAATTTCATAATATTTTATATATTGAAATAGTCAATAAATATGATGGGGCTTCAGAAAGTTCATGGAAAAATAGAATGAAAAGATAATGGAATTTTCCCATGAACTTTTCATGGTAACCCTGTAAGATAAATGCTAGACTGTGAACCAAAGATAAAATTGGGGATACGTGATGGCTTCTCAGTACTGTGTTTTCTAATCCATGAACATGCTATATTCCTCTAGCTATTTGTTGCTGTTATTAAGTGCTATCAAGTCAATTTCAACCTAAAGTGACCCTGTATAGGGTTTCCAAGGAGTGGTGGTTCAAGCCCTCTATCCTTTTCACGGGAGGAAGAGGAGGCATATGTACTTTGGGCATGTTATAAGGAGGACCAGTGTAAGCGTAGTGGTTACAATCAGGCTGCTCACCTTATGTTCAGCAGTTTGAAACTACCAGCCATTTCGTGAGAGAAGATGAGGCTTTCAGCTCCCATAAAGATTTACAGCCTCAGAAACCCTATGCAGGGTTGCTGTGAGTCAGAACCGATGCCACGGTACACCACCACCACCACCAGCACAACCATCACCACCACCCCCACCAACGCCATCACTACCACCACCACCAATCCCTGGGTAAGGACATCATTCTCAGAAAATAGAGGTCAGTGAAAAAAAGGAAGACCCTCAATGAGATGGATTGACTCAGTGGTTCAATCATAGGTTGAAACATAGTCCATTGTAAGAATGGCAGAGGACTGAGCAGTTTTTTCTCCTGTTGTATATAGGGTTGCTATGATTTGGAACAGGCTCGTTGGCACCTAACAACAACAACAATTTATTTCTTACAGACTATATGTATAGTCTGGCTTCATAAAAATTATTACTACTGTTGTAATTTGTTTCCAGTTTTCAGATAAGAAACTAGGATTTACAATGGGTAAAGGTATATAAAAGGTATCAGAATATAGAATGAAACCAGAATCTTTAATCTTAAGTCTTTACAATATATTATTATTTTAAAGCAACAGTGATTTGTGCTCCAAAGGAGACGTGTGCTCCATAGGGTTTTCAATGGTTGAGTTTTCAGAAGTAGATCATGAGATCTTTTTTCTAGGACACCTCTGTGTGAACTCAAACCACAAGTGCATTAACTGCCTGCACCACTCTTAGCAAAAAATAAGCACTTATTAAGTCTTGCATTTCTGATCACAATAACGCTATGAGATAAATGGAGACTTTTTTGAAAAGAATAGGAATCTGAAGGTTACTTTGTCCAAAGTTGCACTGATAGTCAGTAGCAGGACCACTATTAGAATCCAGTTATTCTGGATGTTTTAAATTGCATTGGCTGCCAAACTCAAATTCTAAGGGAGTGTACATTTACTATCTCCAGCTTTCTTCTGTTGAGATTTTTGTTGTTTTTAAGCGTCACTGAGTCTGTTCCAACTCATAACGACCCTGTATAGGGTTTCTGAAGAGTATCTGGTGAGTTTGAACTGCTGACCTAGCAGTTAGCAGTTCAGTACTTATCCTGAAGTACCACACCAGGACTCCCTATTGTGATTTTTGTTGTTATTGCTACGTGCTGTTAAGTGAGTTCTGACTCATAGTGACCTTGTATAGGGTTTCCAGGGAGCAGCTGGTGAGTTTGAACTGCCGACCTTGAGGCTCAAACCAAGAGCATCATAAAAGCATGGCATATCCACAATAAGAATTGCTGTTAAGTGCCATCTAGTCACTTCCGACCAATAGCAACCCTGTATAGGATTTCTGAGGAACAGCTGGTAAAATTTGAACCACCTACCTTGGAGCTTAAGCCAACTTTGCAGTCCAGCGCATTAACCAATAGTGCCACGCCAGGACCCCAGAATAAGCATAGGACTAGTGAATGTTAAGAGT
>NW_006408593.1:6480858-6484353 GCF_000296735.1 Chrysochloris asiatica | reverse complement strand
ATTTTACCTATAATCTGGTAGTATGGGAGCACAGTACCTCCATACAACAAGCACTGGACTGTGAACAACAAGGTGTGTGTTCTAGCCTGCAAGCTGCTTCATGGGAGAAAGATGATGCGTTCAGCTCCCACAAAAATTTAAAAAGTCTCAGAAACCCTATACAGGGTCACTATGAGTTGGAACTAACTCAATGGCACTTAACAACAACACGATAATGCAGAGGGAAAGAAATTTACTGGATTTAGGGTTGGTTTTGTTTTTTTCCCTATGAGACATGTTGCATAGTGTTTCACAGCACATATTTCAGGATGTGCTTCCTGAAGGCATTGCTCAACTACATTAAGGAAATACAAAACCACAAAAATTTCATAGACAAATTTAATAAAAATATAACTACAGTGTTACCCCTAATAAAATTCTGCACTATAACCATAACATATTACTTCTTCAGTTTCAAGTAGAAAAGAATCATTGTCTATGTTCCCCAGCAGAAAACCCATTACATACTCAGTACTCCTGGTGTGGCACTGTGGGATCACCACTGAACCGAGAGCCATAAGATCAGCAGTGAACACCCACCAGCTGCCCCTTGGAAACCTTATTCAGGGTAGCTATAAGATAGGACTGAAATGATGGCATTTAACAATAGCAATCTTCTACTTTACTAAAACTGGGCCAGACTTGAAGGAAGGAATCAGTATGAAGGATTGTTTTCCTAACTCTTAGTTTATCAGCGATTAATGATCAATGAGAAATTATTATTGGACTACATGCACAATACATATTTAATATATAAAAATTAAACACATTAAAGCAAAAAGCAAAGATATTTTTCCCTTACATAGCCTTCCAAGGTAGTATTCTTCCTCAAGAACTAAAGGTCAAAAAAATTGGCAACACAGATCATGATCCATGAAGAAATTCGACCCTTTAGTTTAACCCAAGTCAGCACAAATAAGACAATAGTCAAGCTGTTTCTGCCTCTAGATGATTAAATAGGGAATGTTGCTCAATGAAACAAAGAACCTTTGCCCTGACCTTTCTTTTGGTTCATCTACTGTTTTTTCTTTTTTTTAAATATTTGAATTTTTGCCTGCATGATAATATTTCTCTTGTTGTTTTCATCTTGTTAGTTTCCTGTGCAGCAAATAGAGTCAACCTATGTCTTAGGTAATTTTTGTTTATTGTTGTTGTTAAGTATCATTGAGTTGATACCTATTCATAGCAACCTTGTGTACAACACAATGAAACACTGCCCAATTCCTGGGCTATTCTCACAGTTGTTGCTATCCTTGAGCCTATTGCTGCGGCCACTCTACAGTCGATCTTGTTGAGGTCTTCCTCTTTTTATCTGACCCTGAACTTTACTAAGCATGATGTCCTTCTCCAGGGATTGGTCCCTCCTGATAATATGTTTGAAGTATGATAGAGAAAGCCTGGCCATCCTGATTTCTAAGGAACATTCTAGCTGTACTTTTTCCAACACAATTTGGTTTGTTGTTCTGGCAGTCCATGGTACTTTGAATATTCTCCTCCAACACTGTAACTCAAATGCAACAATACTTCCTTCTGCTTTCTTCCTATTCCATTGTCTAACTTTCGCATGCATATGCAGCTATTGAAAATACCATGGTTTGGGTCAAATACACCTTAGTCCTCAAACTGACATCTTTTCTCTTGAAAACTTTAAAGAAGTCTTGTGTATCAGATTTGCCTAATGCAATGCATCATTTGATTTCTTGATGGCTGCTTCATGAATATTGACAGTTGATCTGAACAAAATGAAGTCTTTGACAACTTCATTCCCAGGAGGGTTTATTATATATGAAATAGAAAAATCGAGAAATAAATACATTAGAAAAAATATTGTTTGTGTCCAACCTAGTACAATTCCATTGTGCCACCTATCTCCCACTGCCTCCACCAATAGCTCACACCTACAGTCTTTCCTTTTGAGACACTAAATCTATCTCATCTAGAGATGCCTGGGGGTTATATGTGATCCCATACCTCTTGTTTCAATAAGTCAGACTCTCCTGTGGTTTAAACACTAGAAATCGGTAAGAGATTACATGGGGTTTAGATTCCATCTGACCACACATTTCTGCTTAGGTCCTTCAGCTTCCCTCCCATGTTCCTTGTACCCTCTTGTGAGTTTCTCCTGTAGGTTTCTATTAATAAATGACAGGCACACGAATCTCCAGTTCAGGCTTTGCTTCTAGAAAACCTACTCCGTGATGCTGCAAGATATCAACAGGTGGTTGATGTGGCTGATAAAGCAAACAGGAACAGAACTGATTTTTTAATTTTTTTTTTTTTTTTTTAATTTGGGGGATTTGAAACTATAACCAGAATGGAATGACTTACAATTTGAAACCCTGAATGAGAGACCAAGAAGAGGTGCATTGAGACCTTTCAGGAGCTTGATGCATGAGATTGTATTATTGACAGGACTATGGAGAGCAATGTGCACCCAGAGCAACAGAGCAGGTCTGCCACCATCTTTGAGCTGGGCAAGGTTGTATCCAACTCTTCTCAAAATCCAAAGAGCAAGAGATTTGCTTCCTATGTAATACCTATGTTGCTCTTATTTTCTAAGAGGGAGAAGAAGTTACTAAGTTACAAAGACTTGACACATAATTTTTCACATTTTTACTGTCATACCATTCACCAAAATTTAAAATTTATTGAAATTTGGAACTGTTCTAGCTTTGATCCATTGGTCATGTCTGAAGGAGGAAGAACAAGTTCAAAGTCCTGGAGGTCAAATATTAAAAAAGGTAGAGAAATGGAGGAACAAAGTAATGCAACTGTGACATTTTACATAAAATTCAAATACCAAAGACGATTCAATGTTCTAGGTTTCGAATATATTGATTTTAAAAAGTCAAGAAACAACAGAATGAAGAGTTGGAGCTAGTCAGATTTTTGAGAAATAATTTGTTAATGCATCAGACTGGAGTGACCAAATTGCACTGTTTACTAACACAGGTATGAGCAGTCAAAAATACAAAGTAGGAGTGAATAAAATGAGTAACTTCAAGTTAGAATGTAACATAAAATAAGTTTTTATCTATCTTTTTTTCCATCTGAAAATTTCCCTTCATATTTTTTGTACAGTTTAACTATTGGCCAAAATATTCCTCCAACATAAGTTTATCTAAAAATAGCTTTAGCTTCATATAATTTTAGAAGAATTCTTTCTAGAATTTTGGGTTGGCTTTTATTGTCTGTCTTTCAGCACTTTAAAGATATGTTTCATTGTCTTATGACCTAAATTAAGTCTCTTTTCTTTCTGTTTCTCATTCTTTCTCTGTTTTTCTATTCTAATTTTGTATTTCTAGGTATTGTTTAAAAATAATAATATCCCCATTAAAGTTTAAAGTTCTTATAATTATAAAGACATATGTATAATGTAAGGAGCTCTGGTAGCGTAGTGGTTACGAATCGGGCTGCGAACCTTAAGGTCAGCGGTTCGAAACTACCAGCCGCTCC
>NW_006408593.1:6478505-6480758 GCF_000296735.1 Chrysochloris asiatica | reverse complement strand
CTATGGGTCGGAACCGACTCAACGGCACTTAACAACAACAACAACAACATATGTATAATGTAACATTTGCTAATGAAAGGTTTTTGATGTATACAATTTAGTAACACTAAATCCTGGTGTGGTGATGTGGGTTAATGCACTGGACTGAAAAGTTGTTTTGAACCACAAGGCCGGAGGTTCAAGCTCACCAGTAGCTCCCTAGAAACCCTATACTGGGTCGCTATGGGTTGAAACTGACTTGATGGAACCTAACCACAATAACAAGAATTACATCAATTATGCTGTACAACCATCACCAATGTCCACTGTCAAATTCTGCCTCGCCTTAAAAAGAAACTCAGTGCTTACTGATGTTGTTGTGAAGTGCCGTCGAGTCAGTTCTGAACAGTAGCGACCCTATATAGGGTTTCCGAGGAACAGCTGGTGAGCTTGAACCACTGAACTTGCAGTTCAAATGGATTAAGAATTATTCATTATTCTTCTACATCTAAAAAGTTGTTTCTCTCTGACTGCTTATAATATTTTCTAATTGATTTATATTTTTCTGCTTAATTTATTAACACTCTTTAATCTATAGTTAGTTATTCATCACCTAGTGGGGAAATTAGACATTTTGCTTTTGATTTTGACATTTTATAATCTTATGATTTATCATTTCTTCCTCTGAAAAAAAATCACATCAATGAACAAAAACTATATAAACAAATCACATATATATACAATATTCCACCACCCATCTGTCAGTTTGTCATACTCTGGGGGCTTGGGTGTTGCTGCGATGCTGCAAGTTATGTCACCAATATCTTAAACACCAGCAGGTCACACTTGGTGGACATGTTTCAGTAGAGTTTCCAGACTAAAACAGAGTAGGAAGAAGGAAAGGTTGGCTACTTCTGAATGCTTAGCTCCTGAAAACCTTATGAATAACAGTGGAACATTGTGAGATGCAGTGCCAGAAGATTGAAAACATTGTGAATAACACCAGAATGTTGTCAGATACAGTGCCGGAAGATGAGCCCTTCAGATTGGAAGGCACTCAAATTATGAATAGGAAAGAACTGTTTCCTCAAAGTAGAGTTAACCCTGCTTCCTCAAAGTAGAGTTGACCGTGCTCAATGAAACAGTGAATGAAACAGCTTTCAGTAACTTTATTCACTGATGGAGAGCAACTCAAAATGAGGAGAAACATCTGTGAACATCCATTAGTAATTGGATTATGGAATATATGAAGTATAAATCTAGGAAAATTGGATGTTGTCAAAAATGAAATGGAATGCACACACATCGATATCCTAGGCATTAATGAGCTGAAATGCACTGTTATGGATGATTTTGAATCTGACAATCACATGATTTACTACATCAGGAATGACAAATTGAAGAGAAATGGCATAGCATTCATCATAAAAAAGAACATTTCACGATATTGATGTATAATGCTGCCTTTGATATGATGCTACTGGAAAGACCAGTTAATACCACTGTTACTGAAATTTAAGAAACAACCACTAAAGAAAGTGATGATGGAGAATTCTACCAACTTCTTCAGTCTCAAATGAATCACACATTCAATCAAGATATATTGATAATTACCACTGGTTAGAATGTGATGTTGGAAACAAAGAAGAAGGATCAGTATTTGAAACACATGGTCTTGGTAAGTCATATGACTTCTTCATTGCAAATACCTATTCTAAACAGTATAAAAGATGACTATATACATGCAACTCACCAGATAGAATGCAGACAAATCAAATTGCCTACATTTATTAGAAAAGACAGTGGTCTGTCAGCTTGTCATACTGTGGAGCTTGAGTATTGCTGTGATTCTGGAAGCTATGGCACAGGTATTTTAAATACCAACAGGGTCACCCACAGTGGGCAGGATTTAGCTGAGCATCCAAATGAAGACATATAGAAAGAAGAGATGGACTACTTATGAATGTTTAGTCTCGGAAAACCTTATGCATAACAGTGGAACACTGTCAACATCATGATAATGAATATTGAAACATGATGAAGAGTACCAGAATATTGTCAGATGTAGTGCCAAGAAGATGAACTCCTCAGGTTGAAGGGCACTCAAATGTGATTAGGAAAGAGCTGCCTCCTGAAAGTAGAGTTGACCATGATGATGTGAATGGAAGAAAGTCTTCTGGACCTTCATTTGCAGATGAGGAACAACTCAAAAGGAAGAGAAACAGCTGTAAATATACATTAATAATTGGAGCATGGAATGTATGAAATTTGAAT
>NW_006408593.1:6474158-6475305 GCF_000296735.1 Chrysochloris asiatica | reverse complement strand
CTCAATGTCACCAGCCAAAACAAAGCCTAGTACAAACTGTAGAACAAATCATAATTTCTCATATGCAAGTTAAGACTGAAATTGGAAAAATTAAAACAAATCAACAAGAGCCAAAATATGACCTTTGATACATAACACAGGGATTTAGAGACCGTATCACAAATAGATTTGTTGCATTAGACACTAATGATCAAAAGTCAGAAGAGTTGTGGGATGACATCAAGAATGTCATACATATAGAAAGCACAACTCATTGAAATCACAGGAGATAAAGTTAAAAACAACTTACGTTGATCAGACAGAAGATAAGCAACTGGAAGACATGTGGAATTTTGAGAACTAAATGGGAACTTTCAAAGGGCAGCTCTAGAACACCAAGTAAAGTATTTTATTAGATGTGCAAAGACCTGAAGTTAGAAAACACACCTTCAGCATTTATGAAGCTAAAGATATGAAGAAAAAAATCAGCCTTAATGTTGGAACATAATATTGGTAAAATATTAAACGACACTTGAATAATCAAAAGAATATGGCAGGGATACTCAGAGTCTCTGTACCAAAAAGAATTGGTTGATACTCAGTCATTTCAAGAGGTAGCATATATGATCAAGAACTGATGAGCCTACAGAAAGAAGTCTAAGCTACACTGAAAATATTGGAGAAATGCACAGCTCCAGGAAATGACAGAATACCAATTAAAATATGTCAACAAACTTATGCAGCACTGGATAAGCTCTCTTGTCTATGCCAAGAAATCTGGAAGACAGCTACCTGACCTGATTGGAAAAGATCCATATTTTTGCCAGTTCCAAAGAAAGGTGACTCAACAGAATGCTGAAATCGTCAAACAAAGTCATTAATACCACATGCAAATAAAATGTTGCTGAACATATTTCAAAAACAGTTGCAGCAGTACAACATGGAGCTACCAGAAACTCAAGCCAGATTCAGAAAAAGACTTGGAACAAGGGATATCATTGCTGACATCATATGGATCTTTGCTAAATACAGACAATACATGAAAAAAATATTTACTGACTCTTTATTGACTGTGCAAAGGCATTCTGCTGTATGTATCTTGGCAAACTATGTATAATAGTAGGAAGAATGGGTATTCCAGACACTTAATTGTGCTCTTGAGGGACAC
>NW_006408593.1:6457029-6473072 GCF_000296735.1 Chrysochloris asiatica | reverse complement strand
TTGTCAGGAGAGACCAGTCCCAGAAGAAGGACACCATGCTGGATTAAGTGGAGAATCAATGAAAAGCAGGAAGACACCTAATGAGATGGATTGACACCTTGTCAGCAGCAGAGGGCTCACACAAAACCAGTTGTGGAGGTGGTGCAGGAATGATCAGTGTTTCGTTCTTTGTGAGTCAGAATTTGCTTGTATGCACTAAATAACATCAATAATGTTTGCAGCAATACATGCCACAGAAATTGAAAATATTCAAGTTCATTGAAAGTAAAATGCACAAGAATAGTACAGGACATACAATGATGGCAAAAGGTAAGCAAAGAGGGACTTGAGTTTAAGATTAGGAAACACTGACTGAATGCAACCCTTATTTTTATTTATTTATATAATGACTGATGCCAATAAACGTTAAGCTACTTGCCATGATGAGCCAGAAATGGAACAGATCTGTGGCCTCTGTCTTTGATTGTCTACTGTTTAGTGGGGGTGTTTGGGGGGAGTTAACTATTTTGTGGGGGAGCCAAAGAATACACACTCATGTCCAGCATGAATTGCTTTTTGCTGTCAATAGCTTTACTTTCCATGTTAATGTTATTTAAGGACTTTCTTATATAGTTTTTCAACTGTATTTATAATTTTGTATATGTTGTAGCCCTTAGGGGAAAAGATTGAGGGAAGCCAAGAGCAGCGTTAATTGGTTCCTTTATTTCTCTTTAGAGGCAGAGGAAAAACTAGTTCTAGGCAAACCATAGCATGAGCATCACTTGGGACCCACATCTGTGATACATTTTTATCTATATTTTTCTCAAGTCTGGACTAGCACAAAGAAAGTGGGAGGTGTGATAGGTGGCACAGCTGAAATGAGAAAAATGTGAAATGGAAGTTGATACATTTTGCTTTTAATATGGATTCCAATGAATTTGGAAATTATTCTCTAGACCTCAATTTTGTTTTGTCTTAAGTTAGACGGCAAATGGGAAAGATGAATGGAAAACTTTCCTTCCTGCTTCCAGGTTTAGAAGCTTCTCTGTTTGAGAGGTAAAAGATTTTATTGTTTGTTTGTTTGTTTGCGTTTTGTTTGTTCTTGACCCTGAAATATTACAATGGTGTCACATATTCAAAGTAGTAGTCTTAAATCCTTTAATCCACCAACACATTCTAATAACAGCAGGGGGTCTGAGGGAATCATGATGAATTATTAGGAGATTTTTCTGCCACTTAATGGAAACACAAAGAGCTCTTTGGTGGATTAAAGAATGAGCCAGAAGTGTAAACTGAGATTACTATTTAAAGTATCTTGTGTCTGGTCCAGCATGTTCCTCTGGTTATAAGGCTTGGTTCATTTATTTCTTCAGCACCATGTGAAATCAGGCCTCCATCATTAACATATTATGCAGTACTTGAAATCTGGACCACTTGCTCTGATGTATTTTAAACTCTGCCTGAGAAGAGCTTAATATTTTTGGCATATTATTTCTTCCTCTTTATGTTCTTGTTTTCTTACTTGTACTGGACATCTAATATCATATGAAACTTTGAGCATTTTAAACTCTCCTGTGCTGTATCAAGGAGCTCTGGTAGTGCAGTGGTTATGAATTGGGCTGCGAACGTTAAAGTCAGCAGTTCGAAACTATCAGCTGTTCCATGAGAGAAAGATGAGGTTTTCTGCTCCTGTAAAGATTTATAGCCACGGAAACCCTGTACAGGGTTGCTATGAGTCAGAACCAACTCCACAGCACATAACCACCACCACCATGTTGTATGAGGAGTGCTGGTGTGGCTCTGCAGGATAATACTCTAGATTACAAGGTCAGTTTGAGCTGCAAGGTCAGTGGTTCAAACTCGCCAGTCGATCCTAGGAAACCCTATACACTGTTGCTGTAAGTTGGAACCTACTCCATGGCACTTAAAACAACAACAATATATGACAGGTAGCTGATGGGCTGTGAGTTTCTAGTGGGGTTTATAACCATAATCTTCCCTCTTGCAGTTAGCATGTTGCTTTTAACTACTAGGAACTCTATAGATGAAAGCTGAATCTATACTTAGATAATTATAGGTTTAAGGAAACTGATTCCTCTTCATTATGAATAAGGAGTGCTTTATGCTTGTCCACAAACTATTTGTCATTACTAGAATAGTAATCTCTATATATTTCTGTAATCTCTAGAGCAGTGACTTTCAAGTAGAACACTACAGTGTTCCAGGAAGTCATTTGAAGGACCATGTTGTTGTTGTTGTTAAGTGCCGTCGAGTCTGTTCAGACCCATAGCGACCCTATATTGGGTTTCCAAGGAGCAACTGGTGAGCTTGAACCATTGACCTTGTGGCTCAAATGCCTTTGAAGTGCAGTGCATTAACCTACAACACCACACCAGGACTCCTAAGGTACCATTTGTTGTTGTTGTTAAGTGCTGTTGAATTGGGTCCCACCCATAACGACCTTGTATAGGGTTTCTTAATAGCAGCTGGTGAGCTTGAACTGCCGACTTTGCAGTTCAAACAGTTTTGTAGTCTGATGCATTAACTCACAATGCTACACCAGGACCATATGAGCTTCTAAAATAAGAAGAAGGATTGATAGCTCTGCAGATTCTTTAATCCCCAAAAGTGTTTCAACTAGGGAAACATAAACTTTTTAATTGAGAGAAAAGAAGGGCATCTCTACCAGGAAAGATTTCATGAAGGCTAGTAAAAAGTAAGGAAAAAATACATATGCAGTACCAATGAAATTCATGCATGCATTTATGTACTTATTGATCACCTATATTTACTCATGGAGTCCTAGTGTGGTGCTGTGGGTCAATGCGCTGGACTGCAAGTTGGTTTGAACCTCAAGGTTGGCAGTTCAAGCTCACCAGCTGCTCTTTAGAAACCCTATACAGAGTCACTATAGGTAGGAAATTACTTGACACACTTAACAACAACAACAACAACAACAATAATTATTCACTTTTATTTATTTATTTTTGGCACAGATTTATCAAATGCATAAATTTTATGCCAATCATTCCATAAGAGCTTGAGGAATAAAAGGCTGAATTATTCCAAATGTAGGGAGTGCAGTGGCTCTCTAGTATAAACATTGAACTGTGAACCACAAAGTCAGCAGTTAGAGCCCACCAGCCATTCTGTAGAAGAAAGATGAGAGTTTTTATTCCTGCAAAGATTCACTGCCTTGGAAACTCTATATAGGGTCACTAGGAGTTGGAATGGGTACTTAACAATGACAACAACAACAATATTCTAAATGAACTGTAAATAAATAATGCCAAGCTAGGAAAAGTGCTATAAAGGAAGAAAATAGAGTGTGATGATGAAGACACATGTTGGAGGGAGTCAGCTAACTAAAATAAAGTGGTCAGAGTGGTTCTCTGAAGGTGAAACTAAAAGAATGAAAAGAAATGAACAGAGTGTAACAGAAAAAGTGGAGGGCAGGGGTCATAACTTTGAGGACTTGAAATATTTGAGGAAATAAAGAAGGCTTATATGGCCTCAGGAGTCCTGGTGTGGCACTGTTGGACAAGCACTGGACTACTAGCCACAAGGTTGGAAACCATATACAGCGTCGCTATGAGTCAGAACTGACTAGGTAAGAACTAGCAATAGCATGGTCTCAGCTAAAGAGACAAATACAAGTGAACAATAATGGCCGATTTACATGATACATGTTAAAAGCTACATGTTAAAAGGAAGGAGTGTGAGTTTTATTTAATGAAAGCAAGCTGAAGGATTTCATGAAGGCTAGTAAGTATATAGTGTAGTGGTTATGAGTACAGCTGCTAATCTCATGGTCAGCAGTTCAAAACTACCAGCTGTTCCACGGGAGAAAGATGAGGTGTTCTGCTCCCGTAAAGATTAACAGCCTCGGAAACCCTGTACAGGGTCGCTGTGAGTTGGAACCAACTTCACGGCACATCACCACTGCCACAAAAGTCCAACAGAGAGAAAGCAGTGACTTGGGCTAGGGTGTGGAGCTATAGTATACGTGTAGGACTGCAGGATCCATTTGAACCACAAGGCTGGTGGTTTAAAATCACCAGCTGCTCCTTGGAAACCCTATACTAAGTCACTGTGAGTCAGAACCAACTCAGCAGCACTTAACAACAGCAGGCTAGGGTGGTGGCAGCGAAGATGAAGAAAGAAATGAATTCAGAACGAAGCTAAAAGATGAGGTTTCCTTCAGCCTTTCATGGATATGGGGCCTACCAGTGCAGGATCCCAGTAACATGCCAAATTCTGAGCCCGTCTTTACCAGCAAGTCTTTCTAAGTCACCGATCATTAAGAAGAGATCCCATCTCTGGTCATCACTTATCATATATGCTCATTTTGTTGTGTATTAGAAGAGTAACCTACAGGGCTAGTTCTGCAGGGTAATTATGTAGACTATTAAAATTCACTCTGTATGAGGATAGGCTAAGTAATGTAATGCTAATGACCAATCACAAAATAGCATGACTTAAAAAGGAGACTTCCACTTCTTGCCATAGCAATACACCTGGTAAAACTCAGTCCCTTCTGCCAACAACAACTATAAACTAGGCAAAATGCTCTCCGGTCCTATAGTTAGACATTAAGGAGGTGGCACAGACATGTGATATTTGAGGAAAGGGAAGGCCAGCCATATATCACAGATTGGCCTCCAGACATAGTGCAGTGGGATGGTAGCTAAGCACAACTGTGGGAAGGAGGAGGGAGAAGTCAGAGTCCTAGCCTGTTGAGGAAGCTGGAATTTGGCAATAAGATACCAGAGAAGAAGAAGACACTTGAAGGGGGGAAATTTCTAGCATTATTTGTGAGGAATCACCACAAATCCTTAGTAGAGGGCTGGCCTGTATTTATTTAGAGAAGGACTCCATGAACCCTAGTAAAGATCGAACTCTTCAGAGTTAAAAGATGAACTGTGTAAAAGACCAGATTGGTTCATGAAGGCCTAAGAGACATATCAGCTTCAGCCAGAGAAGGGAGCTTTTTAGGGCCTTCAATTGAGACCTTAGACCATATTTTAGCAGTAAGAATCAAATTGTATAGTAAAACAGTATACTAAGAAGGAGTTAAAAGTTATATATATAGTTTATCACAGATGGTCTGCAGAAGAAAAAAGGTTAATGATTTGAAGAGAGACCCCCAAAAGTATCTAATCTAAACATGCTCATCTTCGCTGATTCTCACAGAAAAGGTTAGAAACACAAAATCGGAACATGTTCTTTGGGACTCTGGGTTACCTATGGTACATGGCTCCTCCACTTTTAGTTGAGAAGTATTGGCAGAGAGTTAAAGAATAAACACTAACGTGCTAACCACAGGGATGGTGATTCAAATCTACCAGCCATCCTAGGAAACCCTATAAAGGGTAGTTATGGGTTGGAACCAACTTGATGGTCCTTAATAACATCCACAACAATAATCAATTAAGAAGAGAAAAAAATACTTTGAAAATTGAATTGAGACACCATGACCCATAGAACAACATCAAAATAGCCAATATAATGTTGTTGTTGTTGTTGTTAAGCACCATTGAGTTGGTTCTGACTCATTGCAAGCCTGTATATAGTTTCTATGGAGTGACTGGTGGGCTTGAACTGCCAACTTTTGGTTCACTGTCCAGTGCTGATCCTACAATACCACACCGGTAGTCCTTTCAATATACTTGTTGCTATTGTTGTTAAGTGCTGTTGAGTCATTTTTGTCTCATAGCTACCCTTAGTAGGGTTTCTGGGGAGCAGCTGTTAAGCTTGAACTTCTGATCTTATGGTTCAAACAGGCTTTCAGTATACTGGTGGTGTGCCGTGGAGTCAGTCCGACTCATAGCGACCCTGTACGGGGTTTCCGAGGCTGTAAATCTTTACAGGAGCAGAAAACCTCATCTTTTTCACATGGAACAGCTGGTAGTTTCAAACAGCTGACTCTGAAGTTAGCAGCCCAATTCATAACCACTACGTTACCAGAGCTCCTAGAGGACTTCAAAAACTTTCTGGAAGAATGAAATGAAAAAAATAATGGATTTCCCCACAATCATTTTGCTAGTGCCATTGAGTTAGTTCTTACTCATAGTGACTCTATGTATAATAGAAAGAAATACTGCCAGGTCCTGCACCACACTCACAATCATTGTCGCTGCCACTGTGTCAATCCATCTCCTTGGGATGGTCTTCCTCTTTTCACTTTACCAACCAGGATGTACTTCTTTAAGGACTGGTCCCTCCTGATAATATGTCTGAAGTATGAGAGACAAAGTCTGGTTTCTAAGGAGCATTCTGGCTTGTAACACAGATTTGTTTGTTCTTCTGGCAGGCCATAGTACTTTCAATACTCTCCAACACTATAACTCCAATGCATCCATTTTTCTAGGGTCTTGTCCAACTTTCATATCCACACGAAGCCATTGAAAATAGCATGGTTTAGGTCAGGTGCACCTTAGTCCTCAAATTGATATCTTTGCTATATAAAGAGGTCTTGTGTAGCAGATTTGCTTAATGCAATACATCATTTAATTTCTTGACTGTTGCTTCCATGAGTGTTGATTATAGATTCAAGCAAAATGAAGTGTTTGACAACTTCAGCCTTTTCTCTATTTATTCATTTATTTCTCCATTTATTGATTAAGTTATAAGTATTTTTGCTTCCTTCACATTACGGTGCAATCCATACTGAAAGCTGTGATCTTTAATCTATCAGTAAGTATTTTAATTCCTCGTCACTTCCAGCAAGTAAGGTTTTATCATCTGCATATCTCATGTTATTAATGAGACTTCCTCTAATCCTGATGCCATGTTCTTGTTCATATAATCCAACTTCTTGGATTATTTGCTCAGTATGTATATTGAATAAGTGTGGTAAAATAATACAGTTGTGGTGCACACCTTTCCTGATTTGAAGCCATTCAGTAGCCCCTTGTTCTGTTTGAATGACTGTTACAAGTTCCCTGGAATACCCATTCTTTGCTATGTGATCCATAGTTTGTCAGGATTCACACAGTCAAAATCCTTTCTGTAGTCAATAAATCATAGGTAAACATCCTTTCGGTATTCTCTGCTCTCAGTCAATATCCATCTAATATCAGCAATGATATCCCTAGTTCCAAGTCCTCTTCTGAATCCGACTTGGATTTCCAACAGTTCCCTGATGATATATTGTTGCAGCTATTTTTTAGTAGTTGCTAGGAAAATTTTACTTGCATGTGATATTAATGTTATTGCTCAATGATTTCTGCAATAAATCTGTTGGGTCACATGTTTTTGGAATATTCAGAAGTATGAATGTCCTTGCGATCAGTTGGCTAAATAGCTACCTTCCAAACTTCTTGGCACAGATGAGTGAGTACCTCAGGGCTGCATCAGTTTTCTGAAGGATTTCAATCTATATTCCATCATTCCTAGAGACTCGTTTTTCTCCAATGCCTTCAGTGCAGCTTGGACTTCCTTCAGTGTAATCAGTACTTTGTCATATGTTACCTTCTGAAATGAGTCAATATTGACCATTCCTTCTTGGTACAGTGTCTCTGTGTATACCTTCCACCTAAAATTGATACTTTCTGCCTCATTCAATATTTTGCACATGCAATTCTTCAGTATTTCAAGTTGAGGCTTTAATTTTTCTTCACTTTGTGCAGTTTGAGAAATGATGAGCATGTTCTTCTCTTTTGGTTTTCTAACTCTAGGAGTTTGTACATTTCATTATACTTGACTTTATCTTCTCAAGCTGTCTTTTTTAATTTTCTATTTGTCCTTTTACTTCCTCATTTGTTCCATTTGTTTTAGTATCTCCATGCTGGAGAGTTTCCATTGTTTCAGAATTTCTTCTGACATTCATTTTGGTTTTATTTATTTCCTGTCTCTTTAATGGCCTTAATTTAAATGGCATATGTTCAAGGTTACATTTTGGATCTCCTGAATTTGTTTTAATTGCCTTTAGTTTCAGCCTGAACTTGCATATTAGCAATTGATAGCATGTTCCACAGTCCCCTCCTGGCCTTATTTTGGCTGATATTAGGTTTTTACCTCTTTAATTTTTCATTTCTGGCATATGATTGTCAAATTCAAAATGACTAATAGCAGTCTATTTCAGCTCACTAATTCCTGGGATAGTGAGGCATTCACTAGTGAGCTGAAATAGACTGGTATTTCCAATTCATTTTGGATGACTTCTGAGTTTTCTATATTTATACTTTGCGCATCTCACATTCTGAGTATTAATGAATGTTTACAGTTATTTTTTTTTTTTTTCCCATCTTGTGTTTTACCACATCATCACATGAAGGTTTCTGAAAGCTTTAGTCCATTCGAGTCATCATGGTCAACTCTACTTTGAGGAGGCAACTCTTGCCCAGTTGTATTTTTGAGTGCTTTCCAACAAGAAGGTCTCATCTTCCAGCACTGACAGTTTTCTTCTGCTATGCATGAGGTTTTCAGTGACATGTTATTCAGAAGTTGTTTGTCTCTCCTTCCTTCTAGTCTGTCTTAGTCTGGAAACACTACTGGAACCTGTCAACCACTGGTGATGCTGCTGGTATTTAAACTACTGGTGGCATGATTTCCAGTACCATAGCAACGCACAAGTCACTAGAGTATGACAAACTGACAGATGAGTGATGAGCTACAAATAAAGAATTTAAAAAATACATACATTTATTATCTGACAGCTTCTATGCGTAGGACATGGTTTTGATCTGAAGGCTCAGTTGACAATGAATCTGCCTCCAAACTCACTCAGAATCTGACAGATTTTGTTTCTTTCAAAATAAGGCTGGGGTCCATGGCATCTTTCCAGACATTGGCTTGAGACTGTTCCTAGTTATTACACTATAGAGGATACTGCAGTGTCTTGCCACATGGTTCTTTACATAGGCCCTCTCACAGCATGGCCATTTCCTTCATCATAGTCAACAACAGAGAGAGAGAGAGAGCAAGTCTACCGTTACTTTACAGTCTAATCTGGGGGAAGAAGAGAGGAAGCCGTTCACTTAGCCCTTGGTTTTCACTATCCACAGAAGTCCTGATATTTAAGCTGTTATTTACTTTCAATGAGTAGCTGGTGGGGTAGAACTGTTGACCTAGTAGTTAGCATCCAGTGCTCATTCTATAGTGCCACATTGGGAGTCCTGGTAGCATTCATCAATAATGCACTAAATGTCAAATGACTTCTAAAGCTCTTGATTTGTCTGACTCAAGTGTTTTTCCTTTAAACCTTAAAATAATTTTTGTTTCTCTGGATAGCAAAGTAGTTACCAAGTTTCTTCACTAAGGCAATATTAAAATTTTGGGAGTCTTATGATCATTAAAAATAAGACTCATAGTCATAGTAAAAACATTTTTAAGAGATAACTTTATGTACACTGGATAGCTTGAATGCAAACATTGCTAATGGTGGCACTGAATCCTGGGACATCCCTTTCAACTTCTGAAGTCAGCTCACTGTGCTAAGGTTGTTAACAATCATATCCAAACACAATATGCACATGCCTGTCATTTTAAAATAGATTCTTTTCATATTTTACTTGTGGGAAATACAGAAACTGAAGTTTAGTTTTATGCATGCCTTTCACTTCGTCTCAAAATTCAACCACAATGGAAGAACTACTCAGGTTCCAAGTGGATTCAACAATCCTTTTCCTATTGAAAGCATCACATAAGAGGGTTTTTTTTTTTTGGTTCTTATTACATTTTAAAAATATAAGTATAACCTCAAATAATCTGGAAGGCTGTTTAGCTCTAGCCTCTATCACTGAAAGTTCACATTTTCTTCTTGTACTAAAGAGAAGAAAATATGTGTTAATATAGCATCATGGACAGAAAAGGTGGTAATAATAAAAGTTAAGTTCTTATCAGTCATATATTTCCATAATATTTTGAAATATTGGCTTTGTAGTCTGAAAGTCAGAAATCTACAAAAAAATTTATTTTCCACTTTACTTATATAATAAATTTATTCTCAGTTGCTGTTGTTAAGTAAGAAATCATAGGTTTTAGGTTAACTCAGATATTAATTTAGGGCCACATCAAGGATTGAAAACAAATACTAAAACTTACACTACAAATAACCATTGCTGATAGTTATTTTTCTGTCTACATATAAATAATTGAATGTGGCACTGTAGGATAAGCACTGAACTGCTAACCACAAGGTCAGTGGTTCATAACCACCATCTGCTCCTTAGAAACACTATACAAGGTCACTATGAGTCAGAATTGACTTTTGGCACGAAACAACAACAACGAATTCCACTTTTAATCTTCTTATTGATTAATCACATTATGGGAGGTCATCACTGCTGACCCACTAAGAATCATGGTCCATCCAATTTGACATATCTTTTGGGTGTACACATTTCACTCCATGACACAAAAAAAATGGTGTCTGTCTGCAGAGACTGGTTCTTCCTGATGACATGCCCAAAGTATATGAGATGAGGTCTCACCAGCCTCACTTCTAAGGAGCATTTGACTGTACTTTTCCCAACACAGATTTGTTTTTTCTCCTAGCAGTCCATTGTACGTTTAATATTTTTTTTTGCCAACATCATAATTCAAATACATCAATTCTCCTTCAGTCTTCCTATTCATTGTTTAGCTTATATATACACATGTTGTTGTTGCTAACTGCTGTGTACTCAGTTCTGACTCATAATGACCCCTATATATGGTTTCTGAGGAACGGCTGGTGAGTTTGAACTGTCAACATTGTGGTTCAAACCGATCTTGCCGTCCAGTGCTTACAGTACCACACCACATGCAGTGATTAAAAATGCCTTGGCTTGGGCCAGGGGCACAAAGTGATGTGTTTACTTTTTAACACTTAAAAGAGATTGTATGTAGCAGGTTTCTCCAATCAATATGTCAATTGGTTTCTTGATTACTGCTTTCCTAGGCATTGATTATGGATCAAAGAAAAAGAAAACCCTTGACAATTTCAGTATTTTCTCTGTTCATTATACTGTTGCTTATTGGTCCAGTTGTGAAGATTTTTGTTTCTTTATGTTGATGTGTAATCTATACTGAAGGTCATCAGTAAGTGTTTCAAGTCCTCTTTACTTTAAGCAGCAAAATTGTGTCATTTGCATAAGGAGGTTGTTAATGAGTTTCCTCCAATCCTGATGTCATAGTCTTATTTATGTAAGGTAATTACACAGCATGTATTTTTGCAAATAAGGGGAAAAAGATTTGCATATAAATAAAAATACAGGAGGGACTCAGCTGTGCTGAATGCTATTAAAAGTTCCAGTAAATCTGTGATCAAAAAAATGTGACCCTGGACACCATTAATGACCTAGCAATCATTCTCAATGGGGACTGATAATCACAGAAGCTGATTCAAGTTTGTTGAACAGTTTATGAAAAGAGCAGAAATGTGTGCAGTGTGTCCATATCATTTATCAAGAAGTTTAGCTATATACACAAATACAGAAATTTTAAAATCATTAATGAGTTCTTGTGGGTGTGGACAATAAAGACTGATTTATCTTCTGGACCCCAAATAAAATACTTCACCATAATCTGACTTGAATTAGTTATTCATGATTTCTTAATTAGTACTATTAATGAAAATACAATAGTGAGGAAAATACAATTTGTGAAATTACCATAACTTTCTAGGTATTATACCTAAGTAAATAGTTATTATACATCATATCCTATAGTCTTAATAACAGATTCACAAAGTAAGTTTCATTCTCATTTTACAGAGGAGAAAATTTGCATGAGAAATATTAAATGACTTGCCCAGAGTCATTAGATATTAAATAGTGAGTCCCAAATATAAAACTGGGATTGTTTAATTCCAAAGACTAACTCGTGTTCTTAATTGATGTTTCTACTTTAATTTCCTAAATATAAGAAAAAAATACACACATTATTACAGCAATACATCAGCATTCAGCAGCTCACATATATTCCATTTATTAGCTCCTTGAAGGAAAGAAATATCAATTGGAAAGAGCCTCAAACTACAAGTCAGCAGTAGTGAGTGCCAGGTTCAGTATGTGCAAAGATTGGCTGTATTTCCTAAGACAAGTCAATTCTCCACAAAAAGCTTACATCATGGTAAATGTAAGCTTTTTGTTAAATGGCCTTTGATATTCCTTTCAGACCTGATATTTTATAATTTCTTGTTATATTCTTTTATTTTCCACTCTAATACAATAATATGTTGAAAAGACTAGAGAAGTCCTATCAGTAAGAAAGTCACGTACATTGATTTGTCTCAGCCTTTGTCATAATTAATTTGACAATTCGACACTTTTCAAATGTTATGCTTATTAACATCACATAAAGGAACGGTTCTGAGATCTTATAAACTTTTGGTTGTTATTGTTTTAATTATAATTTTCATATTACTATATGCATTATTTAATTATATTTATTGAGGCCAATTTCTTAAGGGACTGAAACTTGGAATGTGTACATTTTGATAGTAAAACTCAGAAGGGAGTTACTCAGTAGAGATAGACCTACTCAGTATTTGAAATTTGCTCAGATATTTAGAACATTTGTTATTGTATTTTAAACACAATAGTTATCAGTCTTGGTGGAAGATGCCTGTTTGGACCATGCTGACTTGCTTTCTGTGAATTCTGGAAGCTAGGACTCAAGAACATGGCCTAGGTTAAACAAATTTGATGTTTGGTAGCAGGCCTTTAATTCTAGGAAAAGTGACAGACATAAGTAGGAGGCATTTCTACATTACTAGCTGGAATGGACACTGATATTTAAAGGTTCTTCCAGAACCCTGGTGAAGAACAATGAGACATAAACCACAAGGACAAAAGGAATAGAGGAGGCTCTGGTAGTGTAGTGGTTACGAATCGGGCTGCTATCCTCAGGGTCAGCAGTTCGAAACTACCTGCTGCTCCATGGGAGAAAGATGAAGCATTCTGCTCCCGTAAAGATTTACAGCCTCAGAAACCCTGTACAGGGTCGCTATGAGTCGGAACTGACTCCACAGCACATAACAACAACAACCATACAGTAACAAAATCCTGTAAGCCATAAAGGTATCTGATGAGTGATACCTACTTAATTGTTGTTGTTAGGTGTCATCAAGTCGGTACCTATTTATTGTGACCTTATATACAACAGAACAAAACACTGCCTTGTCCTGCATCAACCTCACAATCATTCCTATGCTTGAGCCCATTGCTGCTGCTACTGTGTCAATCCATCTCATTGGGAGCCTTCTACTTCTTTGCTGAACTTCTACTTTACTAAGCATGATTTTCTTCTCCAGGGACTGGTCCTTCCTGACAATAACAAATCCTAAGCCCCTGTGGGAGAAGGTCAAAAGAAAGTTACAAACACAGAACCACAAAATCACATTAAGGACTGATGATGCCAAGTGTCTCTGAAAATATTAGCTGTATGTGTGACTGAAGAACTTAGGAATGGGTGGAAGTCTAATGAAAAAAATTAAATTAAAAAAAAAGAACTTGGCATGGGCAAAGTAGAGTAGAGGAGGAAAATATACAAAACAAAATGATTATAACCTATCTTTTTGCAAGTTCCTAATTATATAGGACTCCTAGTGTAGTGGTTACAAGTCAGGCTGTGAACCTCAAGATCAGCAGTTTGAAACTACCAGCTGTTCTTCAGGAGAAAGATGAGGCTTTCTGCTCCTGAAAACATTTACAGCCTCAGAAACCCTGTACAGGGTTGCTATGAGTTGGAACGGACTCCATGGTGCATAACCATCACCACCAGTGTGGCACTGTAGAATCAGTACTGGATCACAAACCACAGGTTGGCAGTTCAAACCCACCAGTTGCTCCTAAGAAATGCTATACAGGTTTGCTCTGAGTCAGAACGGACTCAATGGCACTTAACAACAACAAATATATAATTAGTGAAGATGCAGAGCCTACTGACATTCCTGGAAACACTTCATAATCCACCCTGAACACTTACTATGAAAGAAAAGATCTAGAAAGGGGTGCTAGGACTATTTTCCCATACTAGCATAGTACATCCTTAACAGTATCTCATACCATTAAAAAAAAAAAAAAATCAATTTGTGCCACCATCTAAAAATTTAAAGGTGAAGAGGGATGATCTCTTCCAAGAATAATTTTATAAAAAGGGGTGATCTCTTCCAAGAATAACTTTATAAAACTTTTCTATTAAAAACCTTTTAATTCTTCTGCTTGAGTATGGAGGATAAACAGTTTGTACTAAAAGACAGAGATATTGCAATTTTCTTTGTGTTTTAGGTTTTAAACATTAGGTAGCAGAGACTGAAAGGGAAATGTTAAATGCCACTGAGTCGGTTCTGACTCATATCAACCCTGTATAGGGTTTCCAAGGAGTGGCTGGTGAGTCTGAACCACTGACCTTGTGGTTCAAACCAAGTTTTTGGCCAGTGTTTTATCCAACAGCACCACATCAGGATACACAGGGAAATAGGGGCTAAAATGCCTGTGAGAGAAAAGGAGGAAGTCAGCTTGGACACGGATTCATGGCTTCAGTAATCTGAACTATCCTTCACAACACTGATTTGCCTCTTGTCACTCCTCAACTAGCAAGCAAGAGCAACCAATCTTTGTCCCCAGAATTATAATATGATTTAATAGAAAAAAGAAGCTACGCAATAACAAGTTGGTTATTATAAAACCATGCTCATGTATACAAACAATCCTTGGGTTATAAGCTTCTGATTGTGTACAGTCTTGTAATTATGACCAACTCCAGTGAAGCTTATTATATTAAATGTTTGAGGTACATGCAATGATTCATAACAACCAATAGGACCCATTTTTTGACATATATACAAATTGTTATTATTATTGCTGTATTATTATATTAAAGATGTTTTCATATATTTCAAAGTGTTTCTTTTTTTTTTTTTTTTTTTTATGCACAGAAATGTATACTATAGTACTATATAAAGAGCTCTGGTAGCATAGTGGTTAGAAGTCAGGCTGCTAACCCGAAGGTAAGCAGTTAGAAACTACCAGCCGTTCCTTGGTAGATAGATGAGGCTTTCTGCTCCCGTAAAGATTTACAGCCTCCAAGACCCTTCGCAGATTTACTAAGAGTTGGAACTGACAGCATGGCACACACCACCATCACCACCACCATAATACTGTATACAAAGAAAAACAGTTGACTAATTGAAGTTAGATATGAGCCTTACCTAAACTAAGACAACTATTCCAACTTAGGTACAAACACATAGGAATGGAACTCATTTGTAATCCAGGGACCGCCTGTATAGGAAATAGGAATTTATCCTAAGTGCAAAAACATCTGAGTTGGTATTTGCTTCTCCCATCCTATTAGTATTTTGCTTGAAATGTCACTTGCAAGCTCACTAAATGTATTGTACATCATCATATCACCCCATGTAAAATGAACTCATTTTCCAGGAAAAGAATGAGGAGATCCACACAGGAATTGCTGGTTTTAGCAGGTACTTCATGTTTTTGTTTGTTTGTTTTTTTTTAGTTGATCTATATCTTCTATAATAGGTCACACTGTATACAACATTGAGACTCTGTTAAACTCTATATGAGAGGGTTGGTAAGCTATATTTCAGATGTGTAGCATGAAGTCTAGGCTGTGAATGTAGATCTAAGATTCAAAGGGCATAAATAGAGGTCACTGCTTATTATTATCCTTAATTGTTGTTGTCATTTTTGTTAAGTGCCATCGAGTCGGTACCGACTCATAGTGACCTTATGCACAGCAGAATGAAACACTGCTCGATCCTGGGCCAACCTTACTGTTGCCACACTTGAGTCTTTCGAGGCTGCCACTTAGTCAATACATCTTGTTGTGGGTCTTCCTCATTTTCTCTGATGCTCCACCTTACCAAACATGATATCCTTCTCCAGCAACTTGTCCCTCCTGACAATATGACCAAAGTATGAGAAACAAAGTTTGGCCATCTTGGCCTTTAAGGAGCACTCTGGCTGCTCTTCATCCAAAATGGATTTATTGGTTCTTTTGGCAGCCCATGGCACTTTTTCCTCCAACACCATAACTCAAAAGCATCAATTCTTCTATGGTCTTCCTTATTCACTGTCCAGCTTTTGCATGCATATGAGGTTATTGAAAAT
>NW_006408593.1:6449013-6454964 GCF_000296735.1 Chrysochloris asiatica | reverse complement strand
ACCTGAATTTAGAGATTATCTGAAGAACAGACTTGATACATTAAACACTAAGGACTGAAGATGAGAAGAGTTGTGGGATGGCATCAAAAACATCATACATGAAGAAAGGAAAAAATCATTGAGAAGACAAAAAAGAAGGAAAAGGTCAAAATGGATGTCAGAAGAGACACTGAAACTTGCTCTGTAGCGTAGAGATGCTGAAGCAAATGGAAGAAACGAGGAGGTCCAAGAGCTAAACAGAAAATTTCAAAGATCAGCTCAAGAAGATAAAGCCAAATATTACAACAAAATGTGCCAATATCTGGAATCAGAAAACCAAAAAGGAAGAACACTCTCTGCATTTCTCAAGCTAGGGGAACTGAAGAAAAAATTTAAACCTCAACTTTTGTTATTGAAAGATTCTCTGGGCAAATTATTGAATGATGCAGAAAATATCAAAAGAAGATGGAAGGAATACACAGAGTCATTGTACCATAAGGAAATGGTTAATGTTCAACCATTTCAGTAGGTAGCATATGATGAAGAGCCAAAGATCCTGAGGGAGGAAGTCCAAGGAGCATTGAAGGAATTGACAAAGAACAAGACACCAGGAATTGATGGAATAAAAATTGAAATCTTTCAAGAAATTGAGGCGGCATACTCATATCTGCCAAGAAATTTGGAAGACAAGAAATCTGGCCGACTGATTGGAAGAGATCCATATTTGTGCCCATATCTTTAATTATTAACCCTAATTATTGCCCATGGTGTGGTACTGTAGGATAAACACTGACTTGGTAACTCCAGGGTTAACAATTCAAATCCATCAGCCACTGTCAGAAACCCTACATAGGGTCACTATAAGTCAGAATTCCCTCAATTGCATACAACAATTATTGACACTCATCTTAGCTTTCATATTTCAGAACTGAGGGGCCTATTGACTCAGGCACACTAGTGCTCAAAATTGGATTGCTCTCATCAGAGGACCTCTTCCTTTTCCATAACACAAGTTCTATTGAATGAAAAGTGGGGTGCTACACTTGGACACAGGGCTCTCCTGTCAATGAATAATAGGATTACATAAGAAGTTATGACATAGGTTAGATTATCTATCTTGTCATGGGTAAATGAAGTTACTGGTAAGTAAAGGGGCATCGACTAGTTTAGAAACAACAAGATGCCATTGTTCGTGTTACCTTGTACTGTTCCACTTGACAGTAAAAATTAATATGGTGATGTAGCAAACATTTACAGGAAGCACGGACATAGGTTTTTATCCCTCAAAATGGAAGATGTTGTTCTCTTAATGGTAGGACTACCCTGGTTACAGAGTAGGAACCTCACAAGGCTGACTATTTCTTCTCTATTGAGTGTTATGCAATGGAGTACAGGTGTGGTGCTTGGGCTAATGCATCAGACTGCTAAGTCATTTGAACTGCAAGGTTGATGGTTCAAGCTCACCAGCTGCTCCTTGGAAAACCTATACAGGGTTGCTATGGGTCAGAATCTACTTGACAGCACTTAACAACAACAACAACAAAAATTATGCAAGGAGCCCTGGTGACTCATTGGTTAAGTTCTCAGCTGCTAATTGAAAAATAAGTGGTTTGTACCCACCAGCCACACCATGAGAGTAAGATATGGCAGTCTGCTTCCTTAAAAATATACAGCTATGGGAACCCTATGGAACAATTCCACTCTGTCCTTTAGAATCAATAAGTTGGAACTGACTTGATGGCACTGGATGTTTATTTGCTTTTGTTTCTGTTTTTTTTGGTTAAGTGAAATGACTGCACGATGCAAATGACTTTGTACATAAACAGAGCAGAGAGCTCTGGTGGAAAATCTTGGCTGCGCTTGGTGCTAGGAAACGATAATAGGGTCATTTCTCAACTGCCTGTATGACATGGTGTACTCAAGAAAAGAAGAGATAGGCTTTGATATCAGAGCCCTACTCTCACCCTTCCTTTTATATGACTTGTCAAAAAGCTAAAATGAAGTGAAAAATGGACCAGCTAGAAATAGGGTGAAAAATGAGCTTGGAAGTTATGAGTTTCAATCGACTATGATGATGTCTGGGAGACATTTTCATTAAGTGGTAGTTGAATGGGAAACAGTGGGTGACTTTTCCTTTTGAAAATAAATAAATAAATAAGAGAGCGACTCATAATGTTTTCTTTTTCTGTTCCTTACTAGGGATCCAATACTCTCCAACTATTGGATATTACTATTGCATTCTATAGGGAATCTACAGGGATTATTAGCCCTCTGTAGACATAGATCAAAGTGAAGTTCACTTCTTACGTAGACAGCTTCTGTCCTGTGATTGATCCAGCAGGAAGAGTCTCTCAAGGAATGCCACCCATAATATTCTGTGTTGTAGTATGATCTGTACCTTCTGCTGTATGTCAAAGAAACAGTAAATTCTATCAACTAGTTCATTCTAATATCTATGACTCTTCTATCTAACCTTCCAGCCATCCCTCCATCTACACACCTATTATAATGCTAATTAACTTATTTATTGAAGACTATTATCTAGCATTATATAGTTTTATATGAAATATAGGAAACAGACTCATGAATAAAATAAAAATATAGACTGTAAAGTAAAATACATTCACCTAATCCAATACCATCTTTGTGAAAATACAACTGAAGGTACCAGCTGACAGGTAATGAATTTTCTAAGACAGAAATGTAAACATTTAGTTAAGACCCAGATATTACTGAATGCTTAGAGAAGGTGCCCTCTTGTTCTGAAATTACAGTCCAGCCAGGAAGAAAGCTACAACATATATGAAACCATAAGATAAATTCAAATAATGAAGCCAAACAGTATGTAATCCATATAGTAAATAAGAAATGGCTATGGAATGTTTTTGAAATAGTAAGAGAAGCTACAAAGAATGTGTGAATGTGGAAGTACTTATCTTGAACAATGATTGTTGGTGTTGTTGAGAAGTGCCGTTGAGTCTGTTCTAACTCACAGTGACCCTGTAGAGGGTTTCTGAGGAGCAGCTGATGAGCTTGGACTGCTGACCTTGCAGTTCAAATGACTTTGCAATCCAGAGCATTAACCCACAGCACCACATCAGGACTCATGAACCATGATGTTGTCAAGTGCTGTCAAGTTGATTGTGACCCATAGCAACCATGTATAGGGTTTCCAATGAGTAGCTGGTGAGCTTGAACTGCTGACCTTTCAGTTCAAACGGCTTTGCAGTCTGGCACATTAACCCACAGTGCCACTCTAGGACTCATGAACCATGATAGTGAGTTGTATAAAGATGAAGTAGACAAAGAGATGTTAGGTGGAAGGCCATGAATAAATGTGTGGATTTGTTTACAGTGCTATCAGGGAGTGGATGATTTGACTTTTCTTGTTGCATCAGAAGTGAGGTCCGGCAACAGTGAGAAAGGGGATCCATATTCAGATGACAATGTTCACAATTCACTTTGATTCCATTGCATGCTTTTGGTTTAAATATTCTCTCTTATGCACTTCCCCCCACCCCTGAGCTTCAGAAGATTAAGATAACCATGAATTCACTGTCCACTCTAAGATCCTCCCGGGCGAGAGCATGGTGGTGTATCAGGGAACTATAGAAAAAGTTTACACTCCATAAATGGAAATCAGTCTCTGTCCTCTAGGACGTCGGGTAGAGTTTCTTCCAGTATAGTGCTCTCTGCTACTCAGCTTCCTTCAATATGTATCTGTAAATCCTAGTAGCTTTTGCCCTTGTTGATCTACATGATAGACCCCTATACATTTTTAAACTGCAAATTAAATGCTTGAGGCTGAACAGAAATCAGATTTTAAAACTTTACACTTCACAGCAACCAGCTCAGCAGGATCAGTCAGACTCTTTAAGCCTTCTTGAAGGAGTAGAAACAGGCTGCCATTGCCTGGAAGCTTACTAAAGCAGAAGCTTAGAGGAGGCTCTAATGTGATTTTAAACCTAATTTCCTACAGGCTGAGAGGTGCCTTGGACACAATAAATAATAGTAATAATAATATTCTGTCTTGTCAAAATATGTTTTATATACACATTAGTGTGACTTATTCTTTAACAAAAGGAATGTTGGCTATAATCACACTGACACCTACCAGAGCTTTATGAAATAGAATTAATATTCCAATGGATCAGTTCCTAAGGGATTTTGAGGCAGCAAGAGACTGTTTATGCCAGAGTGTAAGTTGTCTTCAGATGTAATCAGTCATAATGCACTTGTGAGCTGTTCACTGCTCTTGTGATGCCTCTTGCTAATAAAAAGATCTCTATGGGAAAATTGATAGATTACAATTGGCATTTGGGGAGTCTAAAAATTTAACTTTTATTTTTTGGAAATTTATTAATTCATTTATTGTGTAATCTATTTTAAAAAGAAAGCACAAAAGTGCTTAGCCATTTTAATCAACTATACATGAAATTAGGAATTATTGTTCCCAATAACTCATAGGCCTACATTCTGAATTGATTGGCTCACTCTCTTACTACGTCACCCAGTTACAATCAGTGATCTGCTTCTAGCTGTTGAGTTGGAATTTGGTGAGGCTTTAACAGGAGTTATAGCACAAAGTCAATGACAAAAGCCATGTGATTCACAGGTACTATTGTTGATGCTGTTGTGTGCCATCAATTCTGACATTTAACAATCCTTTATACAGAATACAACTTTCCCACAGGTTTTCCTACACTATAATTGTATAAGAACAGATTGCCAGATCTTTCATCCCATGGAACAGCTGGTGGATCCAAACCACTGACTTTTTGGTTTTCATATTCATATATCAACCATGTTTGTATCTTTTTATTAAACTATTTTTGTCCATTCTTTATTTCCTGTTTTTTTCTTGAGTTTCTTTTGCATTTTGTCTATATGATGTTCTTGATGTTATCTCACTTTTCTCGTCTTCATTTATTAGTCTATAATGCATCAAATCTCTTCTTGAGATGGTTTCTAAATCCCAGTGGGATATGTTCAAGGTCATATTTTGGCTCTCGTGTGATTTGTTTTCATTTTCTTCAGCTTCAGCCTAAACTTGCATATGATGGTTTATCCATAGTCTTATGCTAGTCTTGTTGGGACTGATAAAATATGTGTTTGGTTTCTTGAGTATTAGTAAAATGAAATCCTAGACAACTTCAATCTATTCTCCATTTATTATCATATTGTATACCATTCCAGTTGTGAGGACTTCTTTTCTTTACATACTGAACTAATCCATACTGAAGATTGCAGTTTTTAATCTTTTATCAGTCATTGCTTCAAGTCCTCTTTGCTTTCAACAAGCAGGATTGTGTTATCTGCATATTGTAGGTTGTTAAATGAGCCCTCCTCCATTTCTGATGTCATGTTCTACTTCATATAGTCCATTTTCTTGGATTATTGGGTCAGAATACACATTGAATGACTATGGCAAAAGGATTCAACCCTGCCATAAAACTTCCCTGATTTTAATCCATGAAATCGCCCCTTGTGCTGTTTGAATGACTGCCTCTTGGTCTATGCACAGGTTCTACAGAAGTACAATGAAGTGGTTTGGATTTTCCATTATTTGAAATGCTGTGAGGATTTTTTTAATTCACACAATCAAATGTCTTTGCATAATCAATAAAGTGCAAGTAAACATGCCAGTATTCTTGCTTTCAGTCAAGATCTAACTGGCATCAGCAATGGTATCCCTCATTCAGAATCCAGCTTGAATTTCTGGCAGTTCCATGTCAGTGTATTACTGCAACTGTTTTTGAATTATTTTTAGTAAAATTTTACTTGTGAGAGATACTAATGATATTATTTCATAATTCCCATACTGTATAGAATTAGAAATAGATGCTAATATGGATCTCTTCGAATCCATTGGCCCATCAGTTGTCTTCCAAATTTCTTGGCATAGATGTGTGAGTGTATGCTGGCGTCCACGTACGCAGACCATGGGTTGATCAGTGGCCCTGTGACATGGA
>NW_006408593.1:6446382-6448065 GCF_000296735.1 Chrysochloris asiatica | reverse complement strand
AGCTTGATTGAACCTTTTTTCTGTAAAAATAAAAATGTTAGATTGTTCAGAAAAACTATGAAAATATCTTAAAAGTTGTTCCTGTGAATCATTATGTCCTGTTTTGAATGATTAATCACATTTCAGTTCCGTATCCTATCTTATCTAAAGATTCACATCCTCCCTTTGTGAACAACATCCGTCCTTTGTAACAAATCCCTCCCTAAAAAAGAGAATAAAAGACTGAGGTAGAGTTAGATTTGTGTGCAATGCTGTGCAATGCTAGGCATTATGTTTGCAGATCTGCCTACCTGCCGGCTTGCATTATATCTATGTGTCTGTCTTTTTTGTATATATTTTGTCTCTCTCTTTCTCTATCCCTTTCACCACCACATCTCCCTTCTTCATGACATCCACACTTCCTTGTCGAGGCTGGACCCTGACATAGGACCTTGACAAGTGTATCAATTTTTTTAAAAACATTTCAATTCGTATTCTACCACTCATCTGCCTGTGTGTCATGTTGTGGTCACTTGATTTTTGTTGTGAGGCTGAAAGCTATGTTGCCAGTATTTAAAATACCAGCAAAGGCACCCAGGCTAAACAGGTTTCAGTGGTGCTCCCACACTAAGAGAAACTAGAAACAAGGAGGGATGGACCACTTCTTAAAGGTTATCTACTGAAAACCTGTGAATAGCAGTGAAATATTGCCTGATATACTACCTCAGTTTGGAAAACATTGAAAATACAATAGGAGAAGAGCTGTCTTCTCAAAGTAGAGTTGACCTTAATAATCTTAATGACATGGATGGAGTAAAGTTTGGGAACCTTCATTTGTTGATGGAGCACAATCAAAATTAGAAGAAATAGCTGTAGACATTCAATATTAATCATACTATGAATTCATCAATTACTAATCTAGAAAAATTCTAAATTGTCAAAATGGAATGCCTACAGATTAATATCTTATATACTAGTGAGCTCAAATGGAAAGGCATTGCCATTTTCAATCAGATAATCTTATAGTTTACTGATTCAGGAATGAAAAATTCAAGAAGAATGGCATCACAATCATGATCAAAAAGAACATTTCAAGAGCTACCTTGGAGTAGAATACTACCTGTGATAGGATAATATCCATATGCCAACAAGGAATAACAGTTAATTTGACTAATATTCAGATTTATGCATGAACCACTACAGTCAATGATGAATAAATTATGAAAATCTACCAACTTCTTCAGTCTGAAATTCATCAAACAAGCTATCAAGGTGATAACTACTGGTTATTGGAATCCAAATATTGGAAACATTAAAGAAAGGATCAGTCATTAGAAAATATGGCCTTGGTAATTACATGATAGAATTTTTCAAGACTAGTGAAGCAGCAGTCAAGAAATCAAATGATGTATTTCAGTAGGCAATCTGCTGCACAAGACCACTTGAGAGTGTTCAAGTGCAAAGATGTCAGTTTGAGGACTAAGGTGCACCTGTCCCAAGCCATGGTATTTTCAATGACCTCATATGCATGTGAAAATTGGATAATGAATAAGGAAGACCTTAGAAGAATTAATGCATTTGAGTTATGGTGTTGGAGAAGAATATTGAAAGTACTATGGTCTGTCAAAAGAACAAATAAATCTGTGTTGGAAAAAGTACAGCCAGAGTAATCCTTGGAAGCCAGAATGGCCAGACTTCATCTTT
>NW_006408593.1:6437003-6445867 GCF_000296735.1 Chrysochloris asiatica | reverse complement strand
TGATCCTGTATTGAGTTTCCAAGGAGCAGCTGATGGGTTTGAATTACCGAGCTTTCAGTTAGCACTCCAGTGCTTATCCTAGAGCATCATACAAGTACTCCAATATGAGTATGTTGTGTTGTTGTTAAGTGCTGTTGAGTCAGTTCCAACTCACAGTGGCCCTATATAGGATTTCCAAGGAGCATCTGGCAAGTTTGAACCACCAACCTTGTGGTTCAAACTGACCTTGTGGTCCAGTGTTTTATACCACAACACCACATCTGAATTTACAGACCATCTCAAGAATACATTTGATGCATCATGCTCCAGGGACTAAAGACCAGAGAAGTGGAATAACATAAATACCATCATATGTGAAGAAAGTAAAAGAGCCTTAAAAAAAAACATGATAGAAGAAAAGACCTAAATTGATAGCAGAAGATAATTTAAAATTTGCTCTTGAATATCGAGATGCTAAGTCATCAATAAGAAGTGATGAAGTGAAAGGTGAACAGAAATTTTCAAAGGGCATCTGAAAAAGACAAAGCATATAATGAAATGTGCTAGAGTTAACCCAAGTCCTAGAGTTAACCAAAATGGAAGGACATGTTCAGCATTTCTCAAGCTAAAAGAACTAAAGACAAAAATGATAGCATCTGTTTGTAATATTGAATGATTCTGTGGGCACAATGCTGAAAGATGCAGGAAGAATCATGAGAAGATGGAAGGAATACAGTCAGTCACTTTACCAAAAAGAATTGTTCAAAGTTCAAACATTTCAAAAAGTATCAATATCTGATCAATATCTGATGGTATTCAAAGGTAAAAGTCTAAACTGCACTGAACAAAGCTCCAGGAATTAACAGAATACAATGTATTTAAAATGTATTGCAACTAGACTTTTTTAGTCCTGGTGTGGCACTGTAGGATAAGTACTAGACTGCCAACCACAAGGTCAGTGATTCAAACCTACCAGCCCTTCCTCAAAAATCCTATACTGGGCACTATGAGTCAGAACTTAACAACAATATTCTCATCAATAGACTGTAAGATGACCTGAAGTATCTTAATGATTAATATTGAATACTTAAAAGATAATAATCTTTGTGCTGGATTTAGCAAATGTAACAATTCCTTAATACATATTCAGCATTTCACAGCTATTGTGTACTATTCATCAACCCAACAACCAATTTAAATATTCTTAACTTACTAACTCTTCCATTCTAATTTTAAGTAGAGCTTAGACATGAGACTTTCTGGTCCCATAAAGATCTGTAGCCTCGGAAACCACTTAGAGAATTGCCATGTAGTATAAAAGTTACGTTTCTCCCATGCCTAGGACTTGCTTCCTTAAACATCTAGGTTCATAGTTCTTGTGTTATGATGACATATCAATGTCACCTCTTCAAGTATGTAAGGAATCTGATAAAGTGTATAATTCTAGATTCTAAAAAATGCAGTTTTAAAATGAGTCACTTGTTTCTAATGAATGGATGATAAACCTTGCTATTCATGCTTGATCTTAGTTTCCGAGGGCTTTGAAAGCAAATGGAATAAAAACACATCATTAAAAAGTGAAATGCATTCATTCCACTGAGATTTGCTGGTGATTTACTGTGTGCTCCCAGCTCTGCTGTGGTTACTCTGGCGAATCAAGCATGGCCCTTGCCTTTCAAGGACTCACAATCTGTCCAAGGAGAAAGTCTTATGAGGGAAGAATTGTAGTAACATATGACTGAGTGCTCTGAGAAGTGGTGTACAAAGTACTGTGGGACTTAATGGGAAAAACTCATTAATAGTAACGAGGACAGGAAGGAAATCTCCACTGAAGCAGTGATATGGAACAGTCTCTAAGATTGAGATATCACTTACATACATGCCCTTGTCCTCCATTCACCTTCCTCCTCCCTTAGAAGATTATTTCACATCTACTCTGTTTCTTCACTGGAGGAAGATTTCATTAACAACCTGCAGTATGCAGATGATACAACCTTGCTTTCTGGAAACACAGACTCAAAATACTTAACTGATGAAGATCAAAGAAATTCATGCCTTCAGGATGGATTGCCCCTTAGTGTAAAGAAAACAAAAATCCTCACAACTGGACCAATAAATAATGTCATAATAAATGAAGAAAAGATTGAAGTTGCCAAAGTCTTCATTTTACTTGGACCCACATGGACTCTCATGGAAGCAGCAATCAAGAAATCAAACAACATATTGTATTTGGCAAATCTGCTGCAAAAGACCTCTTTAAAATGTAGAGTCAAAGATACTAGTCTGAGGGCTAAGGTGCTACTGATCCAAGCCAGGGTATTTTCAGTGTTTTCATTTGCATGTAAAAGTTGGAAGACCTTAGAAGAATCTATGCATTTGAATGGTTTGCCAGAACAAACAAATCTGTGTTGGAAGACATATAGTCAGAATGGTCCTTAGAAGTCCAGAAGGTGAGACTTCATTTCTCACAATTGGGACATGTTATCAGGAGGGGTCAGTTCCTGGGAAAGGACATTGTGCTTGGCAAAGTGGAGCAGCAGTGAAAAAGAGGAAGATCCTCAAAGAGATGGGCTGGCTAAATGGCAGTAACAATGGGCTCAAATGTAACAATAGTGAGCATGGGGCAGGATGGGCCAGTATTTCCTTCTGTTGTACATAGGGTCACTTTGAGTTAGAATTGACTTGATGACACCTAACAATAACAGCAACCAGCACTGAACTGTGAACCACAAGGTCAGAAGTTCAAATCCACCAATTCTCCTTGGAAACCCTATACAGGGTGGCTATGAGTCGGAATCGACTCTACTAAAGTTAACAACAACACTTTCCCTTCCACTTCTTACTTCTAGTGGAAGGTTTTAATTACTATTTCATTAAGAATAGGAAAGTGTCTAGAAAATAATGTCCGGAACATTTTAACATTCAGTTTCTAACACTATTTCTATCAAGCCACTGCTACAAGGACCCATGAAATCTTATTTCCTATCACCTATCTGATCTTATTTTTTACCACTCTTTCTTCAATTCCTCCTTGCACACACTATTCCAGTCGCACCTCAGAATTTCTCTAACCAACAATGCATATAATCGTAAGTCTGTCTTAATGCTTGCAAACTATTTCTCACTCTACCTTTAGCTCTCCCCAGGTATCTGAAGAATTTGGTCCCTTAATTAATTTTGTCCCTAGCTGAATGGCTACTTTATATAATCTTATATAATTGCAGTTTTATTAAATCTTCCCTTTTCACTCGCTATAAAACTGCTTCCCACAGTTTTTCCCCAAAACTTTATTTCCCTCCATGTATTTTATTACTAAACATAGTGTATATTCTTTTTTTGTCTCTGTCACCCTACTAGAGTATAAACACCACATGGGCAGAAGTATAAATGGTTCTGTTCACATAAATCTTTCTGTTACTAAGAGAAGAGCTTTTCATGTGTTAGATGCTTAATAAATGATTCTGAAGGAAAGATAGGGATGAATCAACAGGAATTAGCATACAGATCATGTTCAATAAACTAGTCAACACTCACTAAAGGAATAAGTGAACATATGATAATTCCGTGCAATGAAGAGAAAATATCATTTATTAGCTGGGTTTACACATTGGGTCCAAGGTCAGTGGTTCAAATCCACTTGCTAATCTATGGGAAGAAGATGAAACTTTCTTCTCCCATACAGATTCACAGCCTCAGAAAACATATCCAGGGTCCCTATGAGTCAGAACCGACTCAATAGCACACAACAGTTACAACAATGCCCTATACATCTTTGTACTGCTAGTGTCAGCCACAGTACCTGCAGTTAGTAGATATGTAGTGAATGAATGGATAAAATGTAAGCATAAACTATTAAGTTCATACTTCATTAAGTTCAACCATACTTGAAGATTTGATGTATAGGACAATATTCTCAATATGTACTTGGTGAAAAAGGCAGATGATAAAACTTTCTGTATAACATGAATCACAGATATAAAGAAAACATTTAAGACAACTGTAAGCACAGAGAAAAAAGACTGTATCTCTAGATTATGACACGAAAAAGAGTTGTTTTATCCTTTATAGATTTACTTTCTAAATTGTGTTTTAAAAAATATAACTATGTTTATAAATCACATGATGCTATAAACCTGAAAATGGAAGAAGGAAAAGAAAGTAAGCAATTAGTTATTTGGGGTCTAAGAGTACCTTTTCAGATGAATGCAGGTTTTTGAGTCGTTGAAATGGTTGGTATTTGTGTGGCATGCACAAAGGCTGAGCTATCATCAGCAGTTTTCAGAGTGTCGCTTGAACTCCTGTCAAGTAATGGGGTATTCATTCATCTTCATCAGCTATAAATTTGGAATCTCAATTCAATTTAAAAATATTTATTGAGCTCTTAATATGTGCCAGGCACTCTGCCAAGCACTGGAGACACAAAGGCAAACAAGATACAGTGCATGGCCTCGATGTTTTTCACTTTAGAAGAAAGAAAGACATGTTTAAAAACCAAAATGAAAAACACAAAATTCATTCAGTGTGATTACTATGATGACGTCTGTGTGAGGACAGGGATAGTGTCTGTCTTGTCCATGCTTGTATCGTTTACCCAAACATAACTAGCACCCATGCCGAAGGCCATCAAGAGTTCTTTGTTCAGTTTGAAATTAATGAATGCTAAATGAGATTCTAGAAGTATTCACAAGGTATTATGAACTAGAATTCCGTCTTCAAATGAAAGATTGCTTTCTAGTCTCTCCTAGAGGCAGTTACATGGGTGTTCATAAAGTGGTCCGGCTAAAAGGGGATATATAACTGAAAAGCAAACTTTTAGTACATGCTACATTCAGCAGGAGCAGAGTAAATGCTGGCAGGGACTTCTCTCAGGGTGTGCATACAGACTGTACAAGGCCTTTTTTCCCATCTTCTTTTTCTGCCCATTCCTAAGGTGGGCTCTGGTGTTCCATTGTAGAATAAGCACTAGACTGACTTAACCACAAGGTCAACAGTTCAATCTGACTGGTTTCTTTTGGAAACTCTCCACAGGGTTGCTTTGAGTCCGAACTGACTTGATTTCACACAACATTTTATTGGAGAACCATTGTTGTTGTTTTTTAGTGCTGTTCAGTCAGTTCCAATTCATAGCAACCCTAATAGGGTTTTCCAAGTAATGGGTGGGGTATTTGAACCTCCAGCATTTCAACTAATTGTCTAGTGCTTATACCACAGTGCCACACCTGAACTCCAGAGAACCATTAGGTTGGAGGGATTAACAAATAGATTATACAATAGAATAGCATGGATTTTGAGGTTACAATGGTCTGGGCCCTAACCATAGCTCTCTAACATCTAGCTGGTTGACTTAGAGCAAATTGCTTAAATTCTCTGAGATTCTGTTTCTTCATTGTAAAAATGTACTTGTTAGTTTAATATCTGGATTTCTGTGGAAACTAAATGAAACAATATGGAATAATATCCAGTACATTGTTGTTGTTAGTGCCATCCAATAGATTGCAACAGTAGTGGTCTTGTATAGGATTTTCAAGGAGCAACTGGTGAGTTTGAAACACTGACCTCAAGGTTGAAATCAATCTTGTGGTTCAGTGCTTATGCTACAGTGCCACACCAGGACTAGTCCACTACATTTGTTGTTGTAGTTAAAAGCCATTGAGTCAGTTCTGATTCAGAGACACCCTGTGTAGCATTCCCAAGGAGTGACTGGTAAGTTTGAACTGCCAACCTTGTCGGTCAAACCAACTTTTGCGGTCCAGTGCTTTACCCTACAGTGCCTCACCATTAGAGATGGTAAATTTGGTTTTCCTTTCTTGCTTTATCATCAATATTTTTGAGTGGAACTCTGGTAGCGTAGTGGTTACGAATCGGTCTGCGAACCTTAAGGTCAGCGGTTCGACACTACCAGCCGCTCCGCGGGAGAAAGATGAGGCTTTCTACTCCCGTAAGGATTTACACCCTCGGAAACCCTGTACAGGGTCGCTATGGGTCGGAACCGACTCGACAGCACTTAACAACAACAACAACAATGTATTTAAAGCTGTTCTCCAATGAAAGACCCTTCCAAAGTTAAGCAAGATGTGACCATAATTTAGCAGAGTGAAGATTCTTCTTTCAAATCAGGATTCATTCTCAGATATAACCTAGGTTTAATGTAGATACATCCTGACATTTTAGACACTGAAAAAAATGGCAACTTTATCAAATACTCAAATGTTTTATATGTTTCTACCCAGAGGAACTTTTAGGTGGAAAGAAATTCAGGTTCATAGGCTAGTTTGGCTGCTCATTTGACTGCTTTTAGAACACAGTGTTCACTAATGTACTGTATAAACCAGAAACAGATGTGATAACACTAGGTGGATAGATACTCCATGTTGCAGAACCTACTGATTGTCCCGACTGAGATGAGACAGGTGCAATATTACCAGTGTCGTGTTCTGTGCATAGTAAAATTGATATAAAGAGCTGCTCAAAATAAGAGCTAGAGTCCACAGTGACGAGTTTATAACGCTTGTCAAAATGGATCTGACAGAAGAAAAAATGTTTACATTTCATTGCAGAATATAAAATGTTTGCTAAATCAGCAGTAAAAGTCGAAGTTCAGATGTATTTTCAGCAAGAGCAGCAATGCAACAAGCAGAGCATACGTATACCCAACAGGAGGGGAGGGAAAGCAAAACCAAAAACAATCACTAGCAACTTAGTTCTGAGCAGGCTTGCTGTGTTATAAATAAATATAAAAGGAATTAGGAAGATGAGTGCGTTAGAATGTTAACACAAATCAAGACGTCATGTGCCCATTGAGTCTCCTTGTACAACAAATGGTGTCAATGCCAGGTAAGTTGTTGTAGTTTATTATTGAACTCATTTCAGTTTGGGAGATTTCTGTATGTGAAGATGCAGTGTAATGATGGATACTGATTTGGATGGCCAACTGGAATTCAGTTGTGTGGACTTTTGTCTGGCCATCATCTCCACTCTCTCTAGATAAGTAAGAATCTATTTGTTCTGAAAAACAAGAAAAGGTACATTAATTAGGGATCTGTAAAGAAGCAGAACCAGTAATAGTGATAGAGTAGAAGACTTTAAGGAATTATAAGAAGAGGTTCAGTGGGAAAAGAAGAAGACCCCTAATGATATGGAATGAAACAGTGGTAGCAACAATGGGCTCAACCATAGCAATTGTGAAGACAGCACAGGACTGGACAGTGTTTTGTTCTGTTGTGCTTAGGCTTTCTATGAGTTGGAACTGACTTTACAGCACGTAATAGCAACAAAGAGATGGCAAGCTCACAATCTGTTGGTCAGGCAATAAGTTTGAGATTCCTGTGGTCTTTTTTTCTAAAATTCATAGGTCATGTTATTAGAAAAGTAAGAGTAAGGGTGTCCTGACAGAATAATGTTTATTTACGATTTGGAAGAAGAACACATGCTGGGAAAAAACTCTTTGTTTTCCTTCTAATAAATTCAACTGATTGGATCAGGCCCACCCACATCATAGAGCATCATGGACTTTGTTGTTTTTGTGTGCAGTCGAGTTGATTCCAAGTTACAGTGACCAATCCCATATGACAGAGTAAAACTGTCCTATAGAGTTTCTCAGTTTGTGACCTTTTTGGGAATCAACTCATTAATGGGTTTACTTAAGACATAATTACTTCGTAAAAGCCCAGGCTATTATTTTACCAACTAGTATTTAAACCATCTGCACACATCAAATTAACCATTACAAAAGCAAAATGAGTAATGTTTTAGGAAGTGGCGTCTTGGTTCTAATCAATTAGGAAATGTATTTAGGAGATATTTTACTTTCTACAAGGTCCCAGAAGAAGGCTCTGACCATCATGTTGGTACTTTCTGACTTTGTTTCCCTACCTATAGTGAAGTAGACCAGATCACCGTGGTCAATGAACTCAATGGATCAATAAGAGTCTCTTGTCCAGAATTTGGAATTGTTTGTGAAACATGAGGCAACAATTATAGCAACATATGTGATATACATGCTGTGTAGAAAATTATGCATGCTTTGCAGCTCACCACTGGTTCTGGAACTAGAGTATGAACTGTCTTTGCTCCTAGGTGATGCTTCCATATTATTGTTCTACCCATCTCCATAAAAATTTCCACTACACAGCTTTGCTCTCCTCACTTACATACCCCAGATCTCTCTCTTATTTCTTGAAGATTTTAGCTCTTGGTTCATTGTCTGACTATCCATTTAAAGGCTGGTTACTGCTCTTTTCTTTAGACTCAGTGGCACTTGATGATTCAACTCTTGATCACATCTTACCTACTACAATAATACATGACATTTAGAGTCATATAACAGATGTTGAGTGAGATTTTGACCAAGTTTATTACTTACAGGACCAACCACATGAACCTAGTTGTTGAGATTGTTTATTAAGTAATGACTAACTGGGATAGAGCTGCACTAAAGTGGGCAAAAAATATAAAGTTGAAGTCCCCCACCTCATCTTTGCCCACAGCTGATGGTGTCCCTGAGCTGACATCAACCTTTCCTACTTAGCCTCTTCCCTTAGAAATTTAGGCATGCTAAATGCAGACTTCCAATACTTCCATTTGACTTTGTCTTCTTGAGTTGACCTTTGAAATTTTCTGCTCAGCTCTTGTACCTATTCAATAGAAGAAGTGAGTAGATACAAGAGCTGAACAGAAAATTTCAAAGGTCAGCTCAAGAAGACAAAGTCAAATATTATAATGAAATGTGCAAAGACATGGAATTAGAAAACCAAAATGGAAGAACATGCTCAGCATTCTAAAGCTCAAGGAACTGAAGAAAAACTTCAAACCTCAACTTGTGGTATTAAAGGATTCTATGGACAAAATACTGAATGATGAAGAAAGCAGCAAAAGAAGATGGAAGG
>NW_006408593.1:6434328-6435958 GCF_000296735.1 Chrysochloris asiatica | reverse complement strand
TTGCATTAGGCAAATCTGCTGCACAAGACCTTTTTTAGTGTTGAAGAGCAAAGATGTCAGTTTGAGAACTAAGGTGCACCTGACCCAAGCTGTGGTATGTTCAGCAATCTCTTATACATTCAAAAATTGGATAGTGAATAAAGAAGACCATAGAATAATTGGATATATTTGAGTTATGGTGTTGGAATAGAATATTGGAAGTACCACTGACTGCCAAAAGAACAAACAAATCTGTGTTGGAAGAAGTGCAGCCAGAGTGCTCCTTGGAAGCCAGGATGGTCAATCTTAGTCTCTCTTACTTCGGACATATTGTCAGAAGGTTCCAGTCACTGGAGAAGGATACCATACTTGGTAAAGTGGAGAGTTAGACCCCCAATGAGATGGATTGGCACAGTGACAGCATCAATGGGCTCAGACACAACAACAGCAGTGAGGTTGGCCCAGGACCGGGCAGTGTTTTATTCTGTGGTGCAGAGGGCTATGAGTCACTACCAACTCCAATGGTACCTAACAACAACAAATGCAAAATGATTTTGAGACTTCCAAAATGTCTGCTATAAATCACCAATTCTACTTGCATACTTTTCTGTGAATTGTACACTGATTCTTGCTCTGAAGTATTTATCATAAGTAACCTTGGTGAAGTTTATTATATCGAATGAGTCTGACTATGAATATGAAACTAAGATGAATGCTTCATAGGGTTTAATAAGATCTAACAACTTAGATTGCTTATTCATTTATTGGAGTCCTGGTATGACGTTGTAAGGATAAGCACTAGACTGCAAGGTTAGTTTGAACTGCAAGGTCAGTGGTTCAAACTTACTAGCTACTCCTCAGAAACCTTGTACAGGGTTGCTGTGGGTTGGAAACAATTCGATGCCACTTAACAAGAAAAATATTCATTTATTGCTTGTCTCCCCTCACTAGAACATAAGCACCAATAGAGCCTGGATTTTTGTTAACTTTCTTCACTTCAGTACTGTTAGTACTTGGCCACTGGACTGCTTGCCAGAAGGTCAGTGGTTCAAACCCACCAACCACTCCTTGGAAACCCTGTACAGAGTGGACATGAGTCAGAATCGAGTCAATAGCTCTAAACAACAATAAGAATAAGGCAAGGACTTGATCGTCACCAAAACAAAACTACTTCCCTGGAGGGTTTCTAAGGCTGTAAATCTGTATGGAAATATATTCCTACATCTTTCTCCTGATGAGTATCTGGTGGGACAGACTGCCACATCTTTCTTCTGAAAAGCATCTTATATGTTTGAATGTCGACGTTTTTGCCAGTGCTTTAGCCACTGAGTCACTAGGGATCCTTTAGGACTTGATACCTATACATAAATGCTAATTAAATAAATGTAGATTATGGGGAGCACTGTGGCTTTGAATGATAATCATTGGCTCTGGAACCATGGGTCGGCAGTTCAAGCCCACCAGTCACTTGTGGAAAAAAGATAAGGCTTTTTGCTCCAGCAAAGATTTACTTCCTCAGACACCCTATACAGGTTCAAGTCTTGATGTGGCACTGAAAAGATAAGCACTGGACTTCTAACTGCAAGGTCACCAGTTCAAGCCCACCTATTGTTCCTTGGAAACCCTATACAGGGTTGCTAAGTCAGACTAA
>NW_006408593.1:6431443-6433968 GCF_000296735.1 Chrysochloris asiatica | reverse complement strand
TGACCTTGTGGTCCAGTGCTTCTCCTACAGTGCTACACCAGGACTCCCCAACTCCCCTGGGTAGGGGTGGGCTCGGGGGTGGGCTAGCCCAGAGTTAATGTCTAACTTATTCAGGGCTACAACAGACTCCCCTCTTTGCTCTAGGAGGTACTTACTTTACAGTGTTTTCATTGTCAAAACCTGTCTACTGGGACTGACTAAAGGTCATCTTCACTGAGAAACAACCTTGCTTAGCCGTTTGCTCTTTTCCCATTCTGCCCACTTCCCCCTTTCAATAAGTCACCTGAATAAGAAACCTCATCTCAGACTTCACTTCTAGGGAACTCACCTAAGATTCCTGGAAAGACGATGTAGAATCATTTTTTAAAAAGAAGAAGCAAGAATTAGACAGCATGGCTTCAATATATTACTTGAAATAAAAACAGAAGAGTGAAGTATTGAAGCAACTATCTGTAGTCCATTTCATTGAACATTTATTGAGGTGATATCATAATAAGTACATGGTCTTTTGGCATGTGTGGATGATAAAATAAAATCTCTCAAGTTTCCAATTTAGCTCTTGCTTTTATTACATTGCTTGGGTGTCTAGGGAAATTTAACTCCTAGTTTTAGATGAACTGTAAAATTATAGACAAATTTCTGAGCCACATATGAAGTTTGGATTATATAAAAACTCCTAGTTTGCAGGATTCAGTTAAATATTATATAAGATCATGTAGACAAAACTACAGCTAGCATGTGGTATCAAGCAAAATGGATTTCTGCTGAAGAAGGTAAGTGCAGAGGTAAGACACAAAAGCACATAGGAAATACTTTTATTTACAAATATATTTCTGTTTTTCTTTTTACTTTTTGTGAATTGAGTGCAGGTTTACAAAGAAGATCATTAGTTTTGTATGCAACAAGTCAGACATTTTGTTTCACTTCAATGACTGCAACTCTCTCCATGTAACAACAGTTATCCCGCTTCCTCCCTGTGTTTCTCATTTGCATCCCACCTTCCTTCTTATCCCTTCTCAACTTTGTCCTTATGTAAATGTTGCCCTTTTGATCTTCAATAATTGACCATTTCATGGTGAGCAGACCTGGTCTGGCACTGTGGGTTAAAGCACTGGAGCACAATGTCAGTTTGAACCACAAGATCGGCAGTTCATACTCACCAACTACACCTTGGAAACTGTATTAACCCCCTGCAACTACTGGTCCACCCCAGTACAATAAACTGACAGATGAGTGGCAGTCTCAAGCAAGGTCTGCAGTTCAAAACTATCAGGATTTCCATGGGAGAAAGTTGAGGCTTTCTGCTCATCTGTAAAGATTTACAGACTTAGAAACCATGTAAAGGGTCTCTATGAATCAGAACTGACTCCACGACACATAACCACTACCACCACCATCTACTGCTTGGCTGAAATTTGGGCCACAAGATTGAGTTTCATTACAGACATGAAGGGTAGTTGAAGGCTATAGTCTCAGGTTCCTCTAATCTCTTTCTGAGGTTTAGCCTGATATTTTTCTTTCTTAATGTTTTATCATGAATTATGTGATAGTTTACATAGGAGAACATTAGCTTTACATTCATCCTGTCATATATTGTTTCATTGCCATGATTACAATTCCCTCCATACATCATCAAGTAACCAAAGGGTATTCCCCATAAGCCTGCCCCTCGGACGTCAGCACACAGCCCCTCTCCCTCTCTGGGTCTAGAGTCCCCAGCGACTCCATCTCACCATGTCATCAGCTCTGCCTCCATCTCTGGCATCACTGTTTCTCTGGATAGGGTCCGGCACTCCACTCTTTTCCCTTGATGGTTCCAGGGACCTCCACTCCTGCACTACAAAGTCAATCACTTCCCTCCTTTTGCTACAAAACATCTAACTTTACATTTCCAACCCTCACTGTCAGTCCTGATAACAATTATTCACTATTGTATCACAAGAGTCCTATCACCATCTCCTTTCATCAGCCCCATCCAGACAGATTGGATACTACTCAGTGGAGATTCTACCTTCCTCTGTGCCCTCTGGATCTAGGCTCCCTCTTGAAAGCTTGTAATCTAGTCACTTCTTGCCTTTGTAGCACCCTCATTTTGGGTCGCCGATTTCCAAGTTGCCCATCCCTATCTACCTCATATATTGAGTGGTTGGGAATGATCCTCACTATAAAGATTTGTTCCGTCTTTTGAGCTACTGTATCCTTAGGTGTAGGTCAAACTCATCAAATTGTATCAGATTACTCCTTTTTTCCTGTTATTTCTTCTTCTAGTTGAGTTCTGATCATCCAGCCATTGAAGCCAGGTCAAGTGGATATTATCTGCAAGTGTCTGTGTTCTTGTGCATATATGCCTTCTCTTCTTATCAGCTGGATGCTTCACTCTCCACTCTAGTCCTCTGTGGCTATGTCACTGACTCTGGGCCCAAGAGTCCCCAGATCTTGTCATGTTGCTGGCCAGCAAGGTTTCCACCCAGGTTCACAGAAGTCTATTGAATGTGGTAGGACTTAACTCATAGCTTCATTGCTAT
>NW_006408593.1:6421246-6426568 GCF_000296735.1 Chrysochloris asiatica | reverse complement strand
GGAACCAAAAAAACCAAACAGCAACAGAAAAAAACAAAAACAAAAACAAAAAGATTGGATACTATAGTCTATAATCACATAAAAGAGAGAGGAGAGAGAGAAATTAAAAAAAAATAAAATAAAAAAAAAATCTGTAACCTAATATGAGTATGACTTTAATATCCTCTTTCAGCTTCTTGCCTGCAAGACCACCTGATAAATTTTGAGTTGCCACTGTTGGTTGTTATGCTGTACCTCAGGATTTAATTTTTGGCCTATTTTGTTTTTAGACTTTCTGCCTCTCCACAACCCCTTTTCTGGTCTTTTCCCTATTAATAAACAGTTCAGGGCCGTCTGTGGCCATTTTACACTGCCAGTTGGTTTTAAGTGGGGACTGCCCCTTTAAATTCTGAGTGGATCTGTACACATGCGTGGTAGAAAAACCCTCCTGTGTTGGGGGTCGGGGGTGTCTACTGGCTCTGGTGCCCCCTCTACTCACCAGAATGGATGTGTGCAGACAGCGAGTGGCCAATGAGCAGATATCCCTAAAATCAGAACAAAAGAAAACAAAGAATATTGTCCATATTTGCCTCCGAGGTTCCCGTAGGCGTTAGTCCATGGTGAGTCAGCTTGCTTCACTGCTCAGTCTTGCCATTTGGTTTCACCCAAGTTGTCAGCTCCAGGCTGCTGAACCTGACAGATTCTAAAGTATGAGATTTCTTGTTTCCACTACAAGTTCCACTAGCTATAAGCCTTCAAACTTTTAAAATATTCCTACATATGTGATTCAGAGTTTTGGAGCTCACACCTGAACCCGTCTTGCCTGGTATTCTGTGGTATTGCTGACAGAGATGTTCACTGCACCTCTACCCTATCGCCATCAAGCCCTGCCTCCTCTTCTTTATTATATTTTTTTAAATAATTTTGAGTTTTGTTCCACATTTTTTCCCTCTCTATTCAGGACTTTCTGTACTGTATTTCCTGAAATCTAGTGCTTATTAGATTGCCTAAAAAGTAGATTCTAAGTTAGAGGTTAACTTGCAGGATATTTATTAAGGTGTGTCCTTGAGATCAACACTTTTTGAGAGAAAAATAAAAAGGTAGGTTAGGAGAATAGGGCAGAGGGAGGAATTGTGCTGATATGAATATCTACTGACAACCTAGGTCAACACTTGTAATTTTCCCTGCTGGCACATCAGTCAGTCATTGGCTACGAAAGACCTGCATATAAGCACAATTTCTCCCTCTGCCCTATCCTCCTTCCTTTCCTTTTTATTTTTCTCTAAAGAAGTGTTGATCTCAAGGACACTGTGGGAATGGATATGACTTTGAGCAAGGCAGGTCTTTGCAGATGAGACAATCCCTGAAGGTGCTGACAGCTGAAAATTATGTGCTAGCAAGATCCCAAAAGCTTGGACAACATGGAGAAGTGAAATTTGGGTGCCACATTACGGGGGTCCCCACAAAGTCAAATTCATTAAAGATAATGGAGACTTCTATTCCTCTATTCATTCACTTATTCTGGAAATATTTACTCAGTTCTTGTGATGTATATGACACTGTGCAAGGTACTACAAATGTAATGAGGACTAAGCCTTGGACTTTTACTTTAAAGAGTTAATGTTCAAGTATGGGGGAAGACAGTTAAGTAAATAAATAAATCCAAGTTGGTGAATGCTATCACAGAAGCAAAAGCAAGTGCTGTGGGAGCACAAAAAAAATGGAACAAACAACTCAGCATGGGAATTTGGGGAGCACTTCACCTTGGCTTCACCACTCATTTCTAGCTAAGGAGCTGAGCTGTTTCTATAGACAATTACAAAGAAATTGCTTGCATAATATATCACTTTCAAAAGATGTTCACTAAAACATTTTAAACTGTTGTCTTAGTGTAAGATTTTGTCTCTAGATAAATGTGTGCCCCAAAGTATCCATTTAGCTTATGGCATATAGCAAATCAAGTTCCTGTTTAAAAATTATGAAGATTTAGGTATATGTGTCAAGGGATAGCATACTGTTTTGACTTCAGAAAATTTTAAATGGCTGAAAAGAACCCTTATGGAAGAAAGAAAGTTTTTTTTTTTTTTTTTTCAAGATCCTGTGTTTCATTCTCATCCTTTTTTTTTTTTTTTTTTTTTTTAATGAACAACAACAATAAAAACAGAACTTACTGTCAAACAGATTCATCATGAAAATCAAAGTAAAATGTACTTTTTCATTCAACAGGAAAATACATATTGAAGACCTAAAGCAATGAATTACTAAACTGACATATATGCATTCTCATCAAAAGCATAATTCAGACACTAAGTCATGAGTCTGATGTGATCAGTGTCTAAACAACATAATCATTGATGTATATGTATACTTCAGAGCTTTTGGAGAGACCCTAAAATAAAAACTAAAAAAAAAAAAAATAATAATATAAAAGGTATGTCTGCTAAAGTTTCAAAGAAACAGAATAGAGTCTAGTTTGGCAAGTGACCAATGGGAATAATAGGAGTATCTGAAAAGCAGATATTTCTTAAAATCACAGAGCCCTATAATATTTAGTCTTTGAACTATAGTTTCTTTGTCTGTTAGAAATGAAAAATAATGCTGCCTTTAAAAGTTGTTGTGATGCTTAAATTCTCCCTGTTTCTGTATAGTGGATATATATCTACTCCTAGCGTGGTGCTGTAGGATTAATACTGAACTGTAAGCCACAAGGTTGGCAGTCCAAACCTACAGCTGCTCCTTGGAAACCCTATCTAGGGCTGCAATGGCACTTAACAATAACAATATCTATATATGTAGCTGTATATCAATTATATAAAGCAAGAGGGAGAATACTTGGCACAGAATAAGTAATCACAAATGTCAGCCCTTTTGCCCTTCTATCCTCTGAAAATATTTTCTAAGAAAATTACAGTTGATGTCAGCAATAACATCAGCAGTGAATGAAAATAGCACCTTCAGTTCAGTGTTAGGAGATTAATATCAATAGTAATCATAAATAATTACTGCAGCAGTAATGAGTCATAATGTCATTTACATAAATGTATAGGAGAAAAAGTGCTTTGTTACAGAGAAAACTTTTGAAAGCTTTATGAAATAATAGCAAGGTAATGACATTGCAATGTGTAGATTTGATTTTAATAACAGCATCCCTGCAGGTTAACTCTGTGACCTAGTGGTTACTTAACTTCTCTGAGGCTCAATAATTCAAATAAAATTGGGAATTAAACATTACAGCCTCAATGGACTTTTTTTAGGATTAAATAAAATAATGTGCATCAACATCTACATATAATCATGGTATGTGAATCAATCAATTATTTGCATAGAATTTTGTTGAACCTTCAAGAACTTCACACCTGTCCTCTGCTTTTGGTTCCCTTTTTCTACATCTGATCACTCTAACTGTCTAGATCCCCCTTCATGTTATGAAAGTTTTTAAAATAATTTCTTCAATGGCACTGATTTCCTTTTTAGTAGGTTGGAAGCCTGTCTACTAAATTTTATCCCAGTTTGTCAAAGAGCACTCGATATCAGGGTTAATGACACAGAAATGGAATTTCAAAACAAATGTTGATATGATCATTAGAGCAGGAAGGCACCTAAAAGATACATACTCAGATGCATTTGATTTATGATGTTGGAGAAGATTATTAGAAGTACCACAAACTTTTAAAAGAAGCACCTCTGTATTGGAAGAAATACAGACAGAATGCTTCTTAGAAGCCAGGATGGGGAGACGTTGTCTTTCATACTTCAGACATATTATCAGGAGGGGCCAGTCCCTGGAGAAGGACATCATGCTTGGTAAAGTAGAGGGTCCAAGAAAAAGAGGGAGACCTCCACTGAGATGGCTTGTCACAGTGGCAGCAGCAAGGAGCTCAGGTGTAACAATGGTGGTGAGGTTGGCACAGGACAAGGCAGGCTTTTGTTCTGTTGTGCATAGGGTCGCTGAGTCAGAACTGACTTCACAGCACCTAACAACAACAAAATCATGTTTCATGTTAGTAGTAAGGATTATTTATCTTCTGAGACTTAGAAGATCAGTCAAGTATAAGATGTAACATGTTGACTGTATACAAGGCTTAACTAGTATCCAATTATGGTGAGTTTGGAATCATCTTCAACCCATAATGTAACACTTGTCTTACCCCTTAAGTGTCCATTTCTTTAATTAATGCCGTAAGAAAGAATTTCCTATAGTCAGTGACTTCAGTTACACCTGTATTTGAATGTCTGTATTTATCTGTGAAAGGAGCTCTGGTAGCATAGTGGTTACAGGTTGGGCTGCTAACCTCAAGATCAGCATTTCAAAACTACCAGCTGTTCTCTAGGAGAAAGATGAGGTTTTCTATCCCCATAAAGATTTACAGCCTCATAAACCTAATAAGGGGTCGCTATGTGTTAGAGGAAACAGTCTGGAGGAGGATGTCTGGAGGAAACAGTCGCTGGAGAAGGATGTCATGCTAGGTAAGGTGGAGGGTCAGAGAAAAAAGAGGAAGACCTCTAACGAGATGGATTGGCCAGGTGGCATCATTGATGGCGTCAAGTGTGGCAGCGGTAGTGAGGTTGGCCCAGGATCGGACATTGTTTCATTCTGCTGTGCATGGGGTCGCTATGAGTCGGTTCTGACTCAGTGGCACCTGACAACAACAATGCATTAGAACCCACTCCACAGCACATAACCACCACCTCTATTTATCTGTGTGGGCTTGATTGTGATGCTTAAATATTCCTACTAGTGATATTTTTCTGCATATCATAGAAGAATGACCATAGTGGCTGCTACCAACTGGTACATAGGAGGACACTTCAAAAAACTTGTGGGAAAACTTAACTTGAAATTTAGTTGACTCTTTACATGAACTTTTTGAAGCTCCCTCATATGTCAACCATGATATTAGGCAACTTCATCGTTCTGCCCTCCTTTACCTTTAACATGTAACTTTTTGGTGTCAGATAATACAATTTGTCTTTGCTATCTTAGGTAACTCCACATATTTAGGTACATTAAAAAATAGAAAAGTTAACAAAAATTCAGAATCTGGTTGTCATCAATCATTATAGAAGCAAACAAACAGAACAGAACAAACTTGTTGCAGTTGAAACCATTTCAATTCAGAGAGACCCAATAGTGCACAGGAGAACTTCCTCACAGGGTTTCCCACGTTGTAGTTCTTAGGAAAGCAGACTGTCTCTTCTTTCTCTCATGGAGCAGATGGTGGATTCAAACTGCCAACCTTCTGCTTAGTGACAGAGAGCTTAACGATTGTACCGCCAGGGCTCCCATTACAGAATAACAACCAGAATTTATGGAAGCAGCAGTCAAGAAATCAAAGGATGTGT
>NW_006408593.1:6419061-6420606 GCF_000296735.1 Chrysochloris asiatica | reverse complement strand
CCAAGTGGCAGCATCAATGGGCTCAAGCGTGACAATAATTGTGAGGTTGGCCCAGGACCGGGCAGTGTTTTATTCTGTTGTGCATAGTGTTGCTGTGAGTCTGTACCAACTTGATGGCACCTGAAAACAACAACTACACCATCTTTCCACAAATAATTCTTTGTGTTCATGCTTGTTAACTCTTTACTTCTACATATCAATCTATGAGGTAGGTACAATTATTCTGACCATTTTATAGGTAAAGATATAACTAGCTACGTCCCATATAATTTCTCTCAAATTCTTTTGTGCCCTTGTGATAGGCAGAATCTGTAACTGTAGCTAGGAGTGACAGTAAAGAGGCCTAATTAAATGAGTACATATATGGAGTCTTATTTAAAGCAAGTTTTTCAGCTCACTGTGGTTGGGAATAGAAAATGATTTTGGGTTTTGAATGTGAGATTAATTTCTAAATAAATGAGGTGGAAAATAGAGTACATGGCAGCTATGGGCACCCTGAATCCACTACTAAGAAAAAAATTTTAAGATGATTTTAAAAATTGCCATGCAAAATATACTGTAATAGTTTTTGCTTATTTTCCCTCATGAAGAAACAAAAACAACCAAAAAAGCAGCTAAGAAGACTATAAGTGAAACATGTATAATAATTTTCAATAATGGCACCACATAAAAAGAAATAGAAATTTTCTTTTCCACTCACCTAACTCTCTAACTACAGACATAAGTAAGTAATATAAATAGAAGACAAGTGCTAAAATCATTGAAACTTATGCTTAAAGTTTGCCACAAATATTTGGACTTCAGAGATAATTTGCAGTAAGAGAAAAAAAAAAAAAAGACATCTCATTTCCTACAGGTTCTCCTTATGGCAAAAACAAAACAAAAAACGTGGGCATAATATAAAAAGCAAGCATAGGGAAATACTGAGAGGTGTAACAAATATCGTGGCTGCCTAGGAACGTTGGGATTTAAGGAGTGGCATGGCAGGCAGTGAGCTCCCTAATTATTTTCATTGCTTCCCATGGGTCCCAGTCAGGATACTGTGCTGAAGCATTGACTCTGACTCATAGCATAGCAGCCCTATGCAAAACAAAAGAGAAACACATCCTGTGGATCCTCACAACTGTTACTATATTTGAGCCCATTGTTACAGCCACTATGTCAGTTCGTTTCCTCGAGGGTCTTCCTCTACTGTACCAAGCATGAAGTCCTTCTTCAGGAACTGGTCCCTCCTGATAACATGCCTAAAATATGTAAGATTTAGTCTCATCATCCTCATTTCTAAGAGGTATTATGACTTCCAAGATATATTTATTCATGGTATTTCCAATATCCTTTGCCGAGATAATACTTCAAATGCATCAGTTCTGCACTGGTCTTCTTTACTCATTATCCAGCTTTCTGATGTGTATGAGGTGATTGGGTCAGATACATTTTAGTCCTCAAAATGACATTCTTGATTTTAAACACTTTAAAAAGATCTTTTGCAGCAGATTTGCCCAATTGTATTAGTTGATTAATTTCTTGATTGCTACTTCCATGAGA
>NW_006408593.1:6408603-6415041 GCF_000296735.1 Chrysochloris asiatica | reverse complement strand
ACAACAACAACAACTTCCATGAGTGTTTATTGTGGATCCAAATAAAACCAAATCTTTAGAACTTCAATCTTTTCTCCATTAATCATGATGTTGATTGGTCCTGTTGTGAGGGTTTTTGTTCCTTGTTACATTGTGGTGTAATCCATACTGAAAGCTGGTGTCTTTGATTTTCATCAGTAAGTACTTCAAGTCCTCTTTGCTTTCAATAAGCAAGGTTTTGTCATCTGCCTATCAAGGATTGCTAATGAACCTTCCTTCATTCTTGATGTCAGGTGCTTTTACATAAACACTAGATTCTTTGTTAACTTGTTTAGCATACAGATTGGATAATGATGATGAAAGGATACAACTCAGACAAACACCTTTTCTGATTTTAGACCATATAGTATTCCATTCTTCTGTTTGAAGAAGTGCCTTTTGGTCTATGTACATGTTCCAGATGAGCACAATGAAGTGTTCTGGAATGCCCATTCATCACATTAATATCTATAGGTATGATCCACACAGTCAGACTTTTGTATAATCTTTCTGATGTTCTCTGCTTTCAGCCAAGATCCATTTCATATCAGCACTTTTTGCTACAGCCTTTTCTGTATCTGGCATGAATTTCTGGCATCTCCCTGTCTATGTACTGGTTGCATTCATTTTTGAGTTACCTGCAGCAAAATGTTACTTGCATTCCATTGGTTCACCTTTCTTTGGAATAGACAATTTTTTTTAACATAGACTAGTGAGTGCCTTTTTTAGACTTTTTAACATAGACTCCAGTCCTGCATCAGTTTTAGGAAACATTTCAATTAATATTCCATTAATTCCTGGAGTTTTTTTGTTTGTTTTTTTGCCAATACCTCCAAAGCTACTTGAACGTTTTCCTTCAGTACCATCATATTCAACCTCCTGACTTGGTTAAATGTAAACCAGATGTTTTTGGTACAGTGACTCTGTATATTCCTTCCATCTTCTTTTGATGGTTTTTGCATTATTCAATACTTTACCCATAGAATCCTTCAGTGTTGCAACTCAAGGTCTGAAGTTTTTCTTAAGTTATTATATCTTGAGAAATGCTGAGTATGTTCTTCCCTTTTGGTTTTCTAACTAAAGGTCTTTGCACTTTTCTTTATAATACTTTACTTTGTCTTCTTAAGCTACCCTTTGGATTGTACTGTTTTGCTTTTAATTTCCTCATTTTTTCCCAATAATTTTAGCTATTAAAGTTTCAGAGTCCTTTCTTTCTTGTCTTTTTTACCTTTTTGACCCTTAATGACCTTTTGCTTTTTCTGTATATGCTATTTATAATGTCATCCACAACTCTTCTGGGTTTTAGTCTTTAGTGTCCAATTTGTCAAATCTGCTCTTTTCTCTACATTATGGTTGGATTTTTCCAAGGCAATATTTTAATTGCTAATTGCAAGAATTGTTAATAAAGCAATGATCATAATAAGGTTGAGTTCTTTATTGGTAGAAAAAAAAATAGATGTTGAGTTTGGGTTTGTGATATCTAACAAAGACAATAAATAAAAGGAAATAATAAAAAAAAAAGGAAGAAAAAATGCTACATGGGATGTTGTATAGGACTTTGAGAAGGCATTTTTTACATAATGCAAATATTGGGAACAGATGCAATGTCAAGCAGAGAATGAAGTATTGCTCTAAATGGATAAGAATGATATTTCTTCATCTACTGTAGTGTTGGATCTACAGTATCCACCTTGTCATTTCTAGCAGACACAGAAGGTTTGTATTGCCATTAGTAGGCACATCACATGAATTCCAATTGTTAGTCCCTGTTTTTCTTTGAGGATTTTCTCTTATTTGAATCTTCATTGTGTCTTTGTGGTAGACTGGGCATTTCAGAGAATTAACATCACCCCCCCACCCCAACTAACAGTCCTCTGGGATACACTGGATACAATAGGATACATGCTACTTCTCTTGCTTCTCAGTTACAAAACCTACAAGATCTGTGTTCTACATTGTCTCCCAGAATGCCCTCAGTGAGAATAAGCTCCAAAGTTAACTAACTGATCAAATACTCTATTAACTGTGGTTTCTTTTATGTGTCACTCCTCTATTCTTTTACATAAGTTGTCTCAATTCTTATGGCAGAAATTAATCATTTTAGTAATTATTTAATTTTAATATATTAAGTGATATGAAGAAAAAATAAATGACAGATTTAGAGGACTCCAATACTATTGAAATAAATTAAGACCTTTGGATTCATCACCATTTCATCAAGCCTTCATAGTTTGGTTCTGAATCCAATCTTAAAAGAGTTCTTCAGTACCCAGACTCTTTCCAGAAGGTTTGCCAAATGGTAGATCAAAGATATATACATTAATTCATTCATCCATTAACTCATCCACCAAATTGTATTTTTAAGAGTGTTAGGTATTGCATTACACAATTGACATTATACTAGTATTATGTATTGTTGAGGAAACAGATGCAATGTGAAGCAGAGAATGAAGTATTGCTCTAAATGGATAAGAATGATAGAAGAGAAACTCCTTGATAGCTGGAAGAATAGAAAATGTCAGCATTGAAGGGATCATCCCTCCAAAATATGAAAGAAAAAAATAAGGATGCAAAGAAACATTATTCTTCTCTCAATTTCCAATAGTACATTTGGACGATTGAAAGGTTCATAGAAAAAAAATAGAATAAGAACTGTAAAAATGTACTCAGAAAGTACATTTCAATTTATTTCTGTTCATTATTCTTTATCTAGCTCATCTAAATAGTTCCTTTAAGGTAACAGAATGTAACTGAAGTATTGAATGAAAACCGCAAAAATTGACACCAGTGCCTTGATCAGTGACAAAATGAAACTGGAATCAAATTGATTTGCATATGCCCTTTTCTAACCCTCAAACCTCAACATCCTGATATTTCCACTGTGGAGAGGAACTTCCAAAGACTTCTTGCACTGAACAGCAAGAAGTTAAATCATCCCTTGGAGAATGAGTTAGATTGATTCTAATATCTGCTTTATTGAATCTCTTAATTCTATTTAAAGAGAGAGAAGAGCTTAATACCTGAGAAATACCTTGTAGTCAGTAGCATAGTTCCACATAGGCCTACCCCTACTTGGTTTGTTGATTATGAAAGGTCATTCATTAGGTTACACCAACATCAGATAAAGCCATTTTATTGTTTTCCTTACCTCTTATCTGACATTTTGTACTTTTTCCATTTCACTGTGGGTTAATGCACCAGACTGCAAAGCTGTTTGAACTGCAAGGTGGGTGGTTCAAGCTCAGCAGCTGCTCCTCGGAAACCTGATACAGAGTCGTTATGGTTTGGAAGGCACTTCACAACAACAACCATCAATCACAATGCCAAGATATGCAAAAAGACATTGCTATTTTTCCAGTTATAGTTCCTAAATCTATTTTTACTACTTTTACCACAATTAAAATTGCACAATATTTTTTCCTCTGCTAAAATTGGGCTAACTTCATGAAGACAGAGTCACAGTTATTTATTACTAAGTTTCAAGTCGGAGTCCTGGTGTAGGCTCTGTAGGATAAACTCTGGATTGCTATCACAAGGTTAGCAGTTCCCACCCACTAGCAGATTTCAGAGTCTCTTCTGACATCCATTTTGGTCTTTTCTTTCTTTCTTGTCTTTTAAATTACATTTTGCTTTCTTCATATATGATGGCCTTAATGTCATGTCACAATTCCTAAGATCTTCAGTCATTGGTGCCTAATGCATCTCTTCCTGAGATGACCTTTAGATTCAGGGCTTGCACTCTAGGTTGTATTTGGGTTCTCACGGACTTGTTTTAATTTTCTTAAGCATCAAACTAAATTTGTATACAAATCATTGATGGGTTTCACAGTCAAAACCTGACCTTGTTTTGGCTGATGATACTGAGTTTCTTCATTGAATCTTCCTACAGTTGTAATCAATTAGATTCCTGTGTATTCCATCTGCTGAAGTCCACATGTATAGATGTCATTTGTGGTGTTGAAAGGGGGTATTTGCAATGAAGAAGTCAAAATTCTATCATGCAATCTCTAGTATCATTTTTATCACCAAAGCCATCTTTTACAATTATTGATGCTTCCACTCTGCTTTGAATGTTCACATTCCATTCACCAGTAATTATAAATGCATCTTGATGGCATGTTTGATAAATTTCAGACTGAATAATGTTGTTATTGTTAAGTGTCATTGAATGTGTTGCTATGAGTTTGATGTGACTTGACCGCATTTAACAACAATAGCAGCAAAATGTCTCCAGTGCTTAAAAGGGGCTTTGAACAATGCAGAATTTCATAAATGCTGAGAAATTTGTTTAAAACAAAACATCTCACATATTAGTATACATACTGGTGTTAGATGGTGTTGCTAAGGGTTTCTGAGGAGCATCAAAAGAAAATGGAAAGAATACACAGAGTCACGCTACACAAAACAATTGGTTGATGTTCAACCATTTCAGGAGAGAGCATATGATAAAGATGATATAAAGGTAGAAATCCCAGCAGTACTGAAGGCATTGGTGAAAAACAAGGCTCCAGGAATTGGTGGAATATAAATTGAAATGTTTCAACAAAGTCTAGCAACTCTGGAGGTGCTTGCTCATCTACACAAAGACATTTGGCAGACAGCTACCTGCTCAACTGATTGAACATTAGGAAGCAGTAGGAATTATTAAGTTCCCCTGATATTGTTATTCCGCATCCTATCTGGAAAGTGTTTCTATCTATCTGTTTCCGTGTATGTCCTTAGTGCTTCAGGTAACTTCACAAAAATTTAACATTTCACTCCTACTTCTGTTTATATGAGTCATAAGAAAAGTGTTGAGTCACATTGTTTGCCTCTGAGGATTTCCTATTAACTGATTTACTTATAAATTTAGAGGCCCAGATTCAACAAAATTAAAATCTATACTCACCTATTATGTGCTCACCATCCACATACTGATGATCACATGTCAATTCAAATTTAGGTCTTTACAATGTTGTACCTCCTAATTACATAACTGCTTCATCTTCCTTTTCAGCCCCCTCCCTTACTACAATTCTATATTTATAATGTCCAATTTCAGAAAATTTTCATTCCAGTTCCCTTATTACTGCAATATTCTTTTCAAATTGGCACTCTATTAACTGTTCAGAATTAAATGAATTACAAGTTTTCTCTAAAAGACCATAACCCTCTTATTAGCCAGACAAAAATATGAATAACAACAGAAAAACATCAGAGAGATCATCTAAATATAAACTTCAGTGTTTCCCTGTTCCTGCTCTGTTCAATGTCATAAAAAAGAACTTGTATTTGCATAGATACAAAATGTTTCAACAGGTAGCCTTCAAACTCTGATTAATTCCCTTGAATGAATAATGCCCTTATTTCATGTCTCTCTGTTTAACCCAGCCTTCCACCTGGGACTCAGTGTTCGGTTACAACACTCTAGTACAGAGAACAAGAATAGATGTAAAGAAACTTCTGGACTCAAGATGATTCATTTTGCTACTTAACCTATTGCAAATAATGGAACCCAAGAAAAGTGCTTGTAAGAAGTTTTTCATCCCAATTTTAATATATTCCTAAGAAGGTTAACTGTTTCTGTCATATCAGCTCAGAAAACCTAGTCATGCTCTGTCCATGTGTTTCTGAAGATACTAGTCATATCCACACTGTTTCACATTTAATAACTCCCTTCTTGGCTGCAGTCTCTTCCAAGGATCCTACAAGAGTTACCTCCAGCCGAGCTTAATCTATTGCTTATTGCAGGCCACTCATTTCAGTTCTGCTTCTTGCTTTCGGCTTATTTTATCCAGCTTGGACTTTGATATTTTTTCTTGTTTTTTCTTCTTTATCCTATTTCTTGCACCAGAGGTTTGAACATCAAGTATCTCTCTCTCTCTCTCTTTTTTTTATTAGCTCTTTAGACTCCAGTATTAAATATTTTACATAGTGTGTTGAGGAAGGGTGGCCACATTTTTCAACAATTTTTTTTTTTTTTTTTTTTACCATTGATTGCCACCTGTGTTTCCAACATGGAGTGGAAAATTCTAACTGGAGGGCTGACTTTTGAACTGTGAACTATTTTGTACATGGATTAAAAAAATAAATAAACAGGTCCAATTAATTATTTTCTTTTGGGATATGCTAATTGAGAAAAATCAGTGCCTGAAGTTTTCAGCAGTAGGAAGAGTATCAAAAAATATTATTGAGAATTACTATAGTATAGAGTTAATGAGAACTTTAAGCTTTGAGGAAGAATAAACTATGAGTTCGCAGTAGAAGTTGGAAACTAGAAGATCGTAGTGCAAAACCACAGCGTCAAGTGATTGCTATGGTTCTGGTTCTATTCTCAACAGTCCAAGAGGGCTGCAATTCTTGCTCATTGTTTATATTGGTATCTTGTTATACCTTTACTATAAGTCTCTATTCTTGTTGGACCTGAACTTTGAATTGATG
>NW_006408593.1:6396826-6406684 GCF_000296735.1 Chrysochloris asiatica | reverse complement strand
AACAACAACAACAACAGTGTTACCATGAATTCTTTAGCAACCACAGATTTGTCAGCCCTCTGATGGAACTGAAGACATGTCTGAGTATCCGTCTGTCTTACTACTTGCCATGATTGTCCCTTCTTGCTATCTCCTCTAGTTCATCTTCTTTTGAATTCTTTACCCCACTTATCATTAAATCATATTGGCTCTTCATGCAGTCTTCAATAAGGGTCTTGTTCTATATCAGTCTTCTCTTTCCTTTTACCCCAATATCCTTCCATCTTTTCTTTATAGACACTGACAGACTCTTGGAGTTCTTTCTTCTTGGTTCCTTGAAATGCACACCTCCAACTTCTTCAGCTCAACAGAGTCAGAATATCACCAGCTCCCAGTCCTCTGGCAGCTTTGTGTAAATAAAAGGGTGAGATATCATTGATCCCATGTAATTCACTGTCTTTGCAAAAAGTTTTAGAAGTGGACATATGAAGAGCAGTAGCAATCCTATGTGGTATCTGTAAAGACTCCTTACTGACCAGCATCATTACCAACATAAAGCTTTTAAATGTACTTTTCCACAGTAGACACTTTTTAGGCAAGGTACTTTAAGTGATCTCATTTAACAGAAACCTTCCTGTGATACAAAAGAATAAAAGACCTTGATTGGAAATGCATTAGAGTAGAGCATTACATCTCATTTTGCCTCCCCAAAAATATTTATTGAATTGGATAACATAGCAACCTGATTAAAGCTCTTAGGAAAGTACTTGTGTATCCGGCTGAATGTTTCTCTCCAAAATTGACCACTTGTCCATGAATGTATCACAGCGGGCCATCACAAAGTGTTGGGGTGGGATTTGTAGAGAAGTTTTTAATTTCTTCACTCTCACCCTGTTTAAGCAAGGACACCTGTCGTCCTTTTCTAATATGGTTACATCACAATTTTGGGAATAATATATAAAGAATTGCTCCTTGGAGTGTGGGTTTGTATCATATTAAATTATGTGATCATAGTGCCTGGCAACATGACTGGATTGTATTAGTAGGTGCATGATGGATACTTGATGGATTAGTGGCACACTGGAGAGAAAATAAAAAGCAAAGCCATGAAGGAGCTTTGGAAATCACACCCTCTCCATTCAAATATTCATGAACTGATGAGGCAGAGAAATTGTTCTGCTCCGTTACAATATCTGACCCCATTTTCTTTTCCACACATGTAAGCAGCAAGCACTTACTGTCAGATTGTGACCCTGGGGAAGTCATTCATTTCCACTTGAACCAGTGGTTTCAAATAACTTGTGCATGTTGCATTTACCAAAGGAAAATTATACCTTTTTATTTATTTTTGATTCACTCAGAGATTTTTATTTGGGAAACAATTACTAGTAAGTTTCAGCTGCTGTGAAACGAGTTTGCAGTAAGCTTCTCAGTCTGAAAGCTTATTGTTAACCTTCTTCAAGGTCCCTTATGATGCTGGGAGAAGGGGAATGTGAAGGGAGGTGGAAGGGGAGCAAAGTGTTTCCCTGGAATTGGAACTCATGAGAGCCTACTTCCGAGAAGATACTATTAAAGTGTAATTTCTTCTAGAGGAACGATACAAAGGTGGAGCTGGACCCAAATCTTAGATTCAACATTTAAGTTACCAGACCTTTCTAATTCACCTCAATAAAATGGGAAGAAAGATTCACTAATCCGGGGCATTTGTAATATAACCTTTCTAATACATATACCCACCACCCATCTCCCAATGCATCATATTGTGGTGTCTTGTGTATTACTAGGATACTGGAAGCAATGGCATCTGTCCTTCAAATACCAGTAGTGTCATTCATGGTGGACAGGCTTCTATAGAGCTTTGAGATCAAGGCAGACTAAGAAGAAAGGACTGGAAATTTAATTGAACCACTGACTTTGTGGTTCAAACTGACTTTGCAGTCCAACACATTAGCCCACAGTGCCACACCAGGACTCCATTTTCCCCAATAGAAGTGATTAAAAATGTACTACCTAAATCTGTAATATCTCATACCCCACACTCTGACCAGGTCCAATGGGTAATAAACATTTATACTTGGAGAGGTTCTAGTCCTTTATCTGTGAAAAAAGTAGTCTATTTTACAATGGACATTCAGTCAGTACATGTTTAACAATTAAATGCATGAATTTTGGGTAAGACTCTAATGATAGTGAGAAATAGAGTATTGTAAACTTAGTAAAGATGTGTTAAATGCAGAGCTTCAGAGGTTATGAAGGGTGAAAATGAATGAAGGAGAAAGGCAGAGAAGCCTTTGCCCTCCAGTGTGATTTGGTAGTCAGAGCATATAGGACACGTTCCAGGAATGGTGAATCACTCCGTGACTGGAAGATCAGATTTGGAGAGATTAGAGGTTTACTGTTAAATATATTTTGAAAATGTGGAATGATATGATATAATAAATGACTTTGAGTTCTCAGAAACCATCAAGAATGCTTTATCCAAAGAAACACTGATTAGATGAAAGCAGTTAGAAGGATGTTAAAATAGTCTGGTTTGCTAGTTTCCCAACTATAACCTATAGGTTGCAAAGGGATGAGTGGCAGGACTCTGCTATCCATATCCTTACTTTGACCAGTGTCTGTCTACTTTTAAATGTCAGTAGTTCAAACCCACCAGTCACTCCTTCTTGTTGTTATTGTTAAGTGCCATTCCAACTCACAGCAATCCAAAGAGTATCTGGTGAGTTTGAACTGTCAACCTTGCAGATCAAACCTACTTTGAAATCCAGCATATTAACCCACAGCATCGTACCAGCCACTCCTTACTATGAGCTGAAACGGACTCAATGGCATTTAAAAACAATAACATGTTAGATCCTATGGAGTCATGGTATAGCACTGTAGGATAAGTACTGGACTGCTCACCACAAGGTTGAATGTTCAAACATAACAGTTGTTCCTTGGAAACCCTGCACAGAGTCTCTACAATTCAGAAAAACTAAACAGCACTTAACAACAACAATAACATATTGGAAATGAAACAGTTTAAGAGGGAAGATGACAAACCTGTGACCTAAATAAACTGACAGGGAAGATGATAAGCTAATTATCACAGCTTTTATATTTCACAGAATTTGTTGAATAATGTAGAAGTATAAAATGAATAAAAATGGAGTTTTTTCATACAATATGAGTGCTGGAAGAGAAATGAAGTTTTTTAAAGATTAAAAAATACAGTAGAAAAGAGTAGGCATATGTGAAGCAATAGTATTATTAATTGCCCTTGAATCAGTTATAATTCATAGCGACTACATGTGCAACAAAACAGCAGATTTGCCCTGGTGGTGCCATGAGATAAATATTGAACTGTTTACTGTAAGGTCAGTGGTTCAAACCCACCAGTTACAAAACAGAAGAATAATGAAGTTGTCTGATTCCCTAAAGAGTCATGATCTTGGGCACCATAAAGAGCAGTTATCCTCTGTCCTGTAGCTGTGAGTTAGAATCACAATTCCATGTGTATGCCATCCTAACAATCATTGTTGTTTGAGTTCACTGTTGTGTTATTGTGTCAGCCATCTCATTGGGGTTGTTCCTCTTTTGCACTCACCAAGCATGGTTTCTCTTTCCAGGGACTGGTCCCTTCTGATAATATGTCACAAGTACATGAGAAGAACTCTTGCCATGTTAGATTCCACAGAATATTCTGGCAGTATTTCATCCAACACAGTTCTTCTGGAAGTCAATTGCATATTCAATATATTTTAAACAATGGATCAGCACTGGACTGTGAACCACAAGGTTGGCAGTTCAAACCCACCATCTGTTCCTCAGAAACCCTATAGAGGGTCACTATAAGTCAGAACCTACTCAATGGCATTTAACAAAAACAACAGTAATTTGTGTTTTTCACTGGCCTTCCATATTCATTGTCCATCTTCCACATGGAGATGAGTAAACTGAAAATGCCAGGGCTTGGATCCTGAACACTTTAGTCCTCAAAGCAACATATTGCCATATAAAACTTTAAAGAGTTCTTATGTAACAGATTGCCAACTGAGCTATGTCACTGGATTTCTTGACTGATACACCCATGGGAATTGATTATGTGTGGTGCTGTGAATTACTTAATATGGCTGTTCTGATAATACAACCTAACCCTATGGGACTCTTGCATAGAGACTGGTTAGTGTAGTGTTGCCATCCCACTGGTTTTGTTGGTTTGTTTGTTTAAACAGTAAAAGCATTTATTATTAAGCAAATTGGGAAACAAAATGTGCTTTAAATACTATGTATTTGGGGGTAGGGTCATCACACCTCCCCACAATTACAACCAAAGACCTGGAATTTGTACACTTCAGACATCTTTATTTCTCTCCTATTATGCCATAAATTCATAGGGAATATATTCTAGCAGCTCAGGCTCCTTTCTATTGGTTCTCACAAAGTGCAGCTCTCTGGGAGGAGCAGGCTAGCGCTTTAACTGAACCCAGGTCCCTTTCTCTTTGGCTTCCTTCTTTTTCCTGATCATTTTCCTTCACTCACTTCAGAAAGCTGTTTTGGCTCTTAGAATGCTTAATATGCCCAATGTGCAAATTAATTCTCTTGGAAAGATTCTAGCCCTTGACTTGCTTGTTCACAATAATGTCAATAGCATGCTGGGTCACATTGTAGACTCTTCCGGTTTTGTTGTGGTAACATTTGTGGGGCATGCCTTTTTGAACTGTGCCTATTCTCTTGATGTCTACAATATCACTTTTCTTGTAGATTTGCATGTATGTGACCAAAAGAACATCCCCATATTTTCTGAAAGGTCTAGAGAACAGATAGCAGGTACCCCACCTCTTTCCCGTTGTGTTCGTCATCTTGGTGGATTACCGCAAGATGGCGGCCCCAGCTGAAAAGCCCCACTGAGTTTTAAATGAGCTATCTAAAAGAAGGAACAGGGGAATCTCACTGCCATCATAATAGAAGAGCCAGGAATGGAATGTGTCCTTTGGACTCCAAGAGGGGCACTAGAGGAACAGCAGCTACAATCAAGTGCACAAGACAGAGTGGTGGGCTATGCAGGCCCTGGAGAGAGGAAAGTTAACAGCCTTTTGCACAGGAGGCTCCCTGGCAGAGTGGGTTGCCTCCAAGCATTTAATCAGGATTGCTAGGTTTGCGGACCCATAGAGCTAGAGACAAGCACTTCTGGCTGAGGCTTATAACAGATGAGAATGCCCTTTGGACATTATCCAAACAGGGCAGAAGGCAAAGTATTGTATGGCAGAGAGACTAAGGAGGACCAGAGAGAGGGGTGTCCATGAGCTTGACTTAGAAGAGGTTGTCCTGAGTAAAGAAAAGTGTTCTGAGCACTTCTGGTCTTCAATTGTAACCTGTTGACTTCCCTTATTAACACCATAATTGTGAGAATTGCTTATGAGTTCTGTGTGGCCATTGCAATGAATTTTTAATTAAGCACAGCTGCAGATAATTCCTTGGGAGGAACAGTTGGTGTCAGAATTGGTAAAGACGTTTGGAGGGTGGAGGCAAATCTGACTTTTCCCCATAGGAATTGGCCTGCAGCTGATGAGTCTGATTTTCCTTCCCCCTATTGAAGTCAAAGGACAGGTGATGACTCCTTCACATTCTTTGAACATTGTATATCAAAGTAAAATGAGAACCTTGAAAACTTGAATCTTTTCTCCATTTATTATGATGGTTTCGTTGTAATGATTTTTTTTTCTTTATGCTGAGGTGTAATCCATAAAGAAGACTATATTATTTGATTTTCATCAAGTTCTTCATGTCTTCTTCACTTTCAGCAAGTAAAGTTGTATCATCTTCACATCACAGATTGTCAATGAGTCTTCAATCTTGACACTGCATTCTTCTTCAAATAATCCAATTGGTTGGATTATCTTTCCAGCATGCAGATTGAATGAGTATGGTGAAAAGACACAACCTGACACTTACCCAGATTTTAAATCATTCAGTGTCCCTTTATTCTGTTCAAACAACTGATTCTTGGCTTATTTACATAAGCATAATTGTTATGAAATACCCATTCTTTGCAATGCTATTCATAATATGTTATGATCCACAAATATAGGCAAACTTTGCATCATTAAAAAGACCGCATTAAACATCTTTCTGGTATCCTTTGCTTTCAGCCAATATCCATGTGAGACCAGCAATGATATCCTTCATTTCATGCCCTCTTCTGAAACTGGCGTGAATGTACTGCTGTGACTATTTTTGAATTACCCCCAGCAAAATTTTGCTTGCATGCAATATTAATGATATTGTTGGATCATTTCTACATCCTGTTGGATCACCTTTTTTTTTTGAATGCACAGAAGTATGAATCTATTCCAGTCACTTTGCTAGGTTTGTTGTTAGTTGCCATCGAGTCTGAACTGATTCATAGCGACCTTATGCACAGCAGAACAAAACATTGCTTGATTCTGGGCCAACCTCACTACTGTTGCCACGTTTGAGTCCGTTGATGCTGCTACTTGGCCAATCCATCTCGTTGGGGGTCTTCCTCTTTTTTTCTGACCTTCCTCCTTATCAAACATGGTATCCTTCTGCAGTAAATGGTCCCTCCTGACAATATGTCCAAAGTATGAGAGACAAAGTTTGGCCATCTTGGCCTCTAAGGAGCACTCTGGCTGCACTTCGTCCACAACCGATCTACTGGTTCTTTTGGCAGCCCATGGCACTTTCAATATTCTCCTCCAACACCGTAACTCAAAGACATCAGTTCTTCTATGGTCTTCCTTATTCACTGTCCAGCTTTTGCATGCCTATGAGGTTATTGAAAACACCATGGCTTGGGTCAGGTATACCTTAGTCCTCAAGCTGACATTTTTGCTCTTCAACACTTTAAAAAGGTCTTTTGCAGCAGATTTGCCTAATGCAATATGTCATTTGGTCTCTTGACTACTGCTTCCATGAGTATTGATAGTTGATCCAAGAAGAATGAAGTCCTTGACAACTTCAATCTTTTCTCCATTGATAAGAATGTTGTTCATTGGTCCAGTGGTGGGGATTTTTGTTTTTTTTTTACATTGAGATGTAGAGAAAAGGCTGTGCTCTTTGATCTTCATCAGTAAATGTTTTAAGTCCTCTTCACTTTCAGCAAGCAAGGTCACTTCTACCAAATTTCTTGGTCTCGATGAGTGAGCATCTCCAACATTGCTTTCATTTGTAGAAACATTTCGATCAGTATCTCATCAGTTCCTGGATCTTTGTTTTTCACCAATGTATTTAATGCAGCCTCTTCTTTAAGAAGTCTTCAACTGCTTCCTTCACTAACATTGGCTTGTGATCATATGCTACCTCTTGAAATTATTAAATGTTAACTAATTATTTCATGGTGTAGTGACTCTTTATTCCTTTCATTTTCTTTTGATGGCTCCTATATAGTCTGTTTGAATTGTACAAAGTGCTTCTCAGAAACCCTATACATGGTTGCTATGAGTCAGAACTGATTCAACAGCACTTAACAACAACATATCATTCAATATTTTGCCTATGTGTTATAGTTCTTAGTGTCTATCAAATCATAGAGACTCTTTGTACAACAGCACAAAACTCCACCTAGTCTTACACCATCATCACAGTTATTCCTATGTTTAAACCCATATGGCAGCCATTTCATCATCCATTAACAGAGGGGTTTTCAACTTGTAAAGCATCATCGAAACCATCATTTAATTTTCACAAAAGTATGGTGATTTTAAGATATTCAGTACTTGAAAATACAGAAAAGACAGCAAAAACATGAAGGATTCTTTTCTTACTTGCAGGAAGCTTTTACATCCCCCTAGGCTAAGTCCACTTGAACCGGAAGGCCAATGGTTCAAGTTCATGAGCTGCTCCTTGGCTCTGCAAAGATAAAGGTAAGTTGAACAAGACAAAACTCATCTGAAGTTGAACAGTTTTCTCTATTGGTTGACATTATCACAGTCTTTTTTTTTACTTTTTATTGTGAAATATGTGAGTTTTCATGGGAGACATTAGCTTTACATTCATCCTATCTTCATTTCATTGCAATGATTACAATTCCCTGCATGCATCATCAAACTGCCAAAAGGTACACCCCACAAGTCTTCCCCTAGGCTGTCAACACACAGACCCTTTCCCTCCCAGAGTCCAGAGTCCCCAGGTGCTCCATCTCTCCACATTGTCATCTCTGCCTCCATCTCTGGCATCATTCCTTCTCTCGATATGGTCTTGCACTCCACTCATCTCCCATGATGGTTCCAGGGTCTTCTGCTTATGAACTGCAAGATCAGCCACTCCCCTCCTTTTGTTACAAAACATTTACCTTTACATTTGCAACACTCACAATCAGTCCTGATAACAATTTTTCACTATTGAATCACATGAGTCTTATTCCCATCTCCTTTCACCATCACCATCCAGACAGGTTGGAAACCACTCAGTGAAGATTCTACGTTCCCCGTGCCCTCTGAAACTAGGCTCCCTCTTGAAAGTGTGTAGGCCTTTGTAAGCATCCCCTTTTTGGGTAGCCAATGTCTAAGTTGCCCATTCCTGTCAACCCTGTGTACCAAGGGCTGAGAATTATCATTGCTGTAAAGATTTGTTCCCTCTTTTGAGCTACTACATCCACAAGCATATGTCAAGTTCATCAGATTATAGCAGATTACTCTTTTTTTTTCCCACTTCTTTCTTTCTCTAGTCAAGTTCTGGTCATTCAGCCATTGAAACCAGGTCAAATAGGTACTATCTGCAAGTATGAGTGTTCTTGTGCATCTCCCCTCACTTCATATTAGCCAGATGCTTCACTCTCTGCTCTAGTCCTCTGTAGCCATGTCCCTGTCCCTGGTTCCAGGAGTCGCTAGGTCTTGCCATATTGCTGTACAACCATTTCTCAATCCAGGTTGACAGGAGTCTATTGAACATGATTGGACGTAGCTCTCAAGTTCATTGCTGGTTTTCCCCCACTTCCCCATATCGGTGACCAACTTGCTCAGCAGCAAGACGACATTCCTGCTTGTGTATTCCCCTTGAGTCTTAGTCTTAGAAAGGGGTTTGCCCTGAGGGGACCCAACCACTTGCCTTGATGGCTCCCCAGCAAACAACTTGCTTGTTCTTGTAGTAGTAAATAAGACTGCCATTACTGTTTTTGATTTTTTCCTGCTGGTCTTCCTTTCAAGAAGTATCTTCTGTTCTTCTAGCCATTCCAGGCTGGTCTGCTTGTCCTTCCAGAGGAAGTTTCCCACCTCAAAAGAATCTGGATGAGGATCAGGAGTCCACCTATGGTCTTATGCAATGCAGGAAGCCTCCTTCACTGGGCAAAGTCTAGCCCCCTTTTTGGTATCCCAATCAGTTATAGGAAAAAGACGGACTTACAAGCTTTCGATGGTGATGTTTCTAGCTATACCTTTCTCTCCCACTGAAGGGTCTATTTTATAAAAGTAGGTAAGGGAAACAAAGATTCAAAACACAGTCAAGCATCTTAACATTATTCCCTTATTTTACCCATTCAAACCATGCCTCAATCCTTCTATCCCAGAGCACTGTTGTTCCAAGGTTGTGCATACATCATCATTTACCTCTTTCCCACTTATCCCATGCAAAACTGTTCTCCCATCCTCCTTGTTCTTCCATCATCCTCCCCCTTCTAGTTTATTGCCCCCTCCCCAGCACCCAAACTCTCCTGTGTCTATTCCCTACCCTGTGCTCCACCTTGCCCTCCATCCCCTCACCCAACCCCATACACCCTGGTAACCAGCAAAGAATTCTGCCCCCCACTTTTAGTGTGGGTACTTTTCTTAATCTTTTACAGTAATGGTCCTATGCAGTATTTCCCCTTTTGTGACTGACTAATTTCACTCAGCATAATGTCCTCAAGGTTCATCCATGTTATGCAGTGGCTTGCAGCTT
>NW_006408593.1:6363568-6395621 GCF_000296735.1 Chrysochloris asiatica | reverse complement strand
ACACTTCACCAAGGAAGAGATCCGGACAGCCAACAAACATATGAAGAAATGTTCATGATTGCTAGCCATTAGAGAGATGCAAATGAAAACAACAATGAGATATCACTGCCTTTTGAGGGTGGGTTTGGTATTCATTTCCTGGGGTTTATAGCAGTGATTGTTTGCTAAGTGAAAGGAAGAACAATTGAAATCATCAATGTTCACCTGACCTAAGACTTTCATGGTAAAGCAAAGACCAATGAGTGCATTAGTGGATACATTGGTCCCAAACTATTGCATGAGTACATGAGGCAAACCTTATTTGGAAAGTCTTGGAAGGTTCACACATATTTTATACTATTTTGTGACCCATTAAAAGCTTTGAACTCTCATATAGTACTGTGGGAACTGAAATCTGAGCTGTATATGATCTAACAAACTGAATTTTTACCTGCTAATGTGAAAATTGTATTTTAGAAGGAAAGGCAGAGCAGAGGAATCTGGGAATGAGGGATAAACCCATTGACGTCCCCTGTGAATGAGTCTGTTCTTACTTATAGGGAACCAACCATGGATAGGGACATAAATTCCAGTTGTTCTCAGTATCTCTGTGCTTGTCCTAAACCATGTAATTTTTTTAGTTCGATGTCAAAGGGCAAGGTGCTAGAATGCATTTGCAGTAAGAAGAACCTATGCTTGTATTCTGCAATCTATGAGGAAACCCTTACCATGATGAATCTGCAAACTTCAAGCTAAAGCTTAAGCCACAAACTTCATTATTATTCTTTTTTTCCTAGGACTTTCCAGATCAATCTCCTAATTGAGAGATAAGCTTAAGTCTCATTTATCATAGAAATTCTGGCAACATGTGGAGCCTGGACTCCCAGAGAGGACAGGAACAATGCAGATTCTAAAATAGAAAATCCTTCATCATGTCAAAAGTTGTAGTCTCAGGGCATTCCTTTGTCCTTAATTTCAACCACCATCTGGAGTCAAATGAAGGAGTAGAGAAATGTATGTATAATAAGCAGTACTTATATTTTATAAACATAAAAAAGTATCATTCACATAAACATCTTAAATAAATTGAACTATTAACAGCAGCAGCGACAACATTATTTTAAAGGCTTCGTTAGATTGTCTTATCAAATTGTCCCTAGGTAAACAACTTTTATGACAGTCTCTATCTCCAAATACCCTATAAACAGAAGCACATATTAAGGTCAGAGTGTGTTTCACCCAATAATCCAAATAAGTTCATAATGCAAGAGAGAACATGGCTGCTCTCAACAAAATAACGAGACATAAAATGCTGTTACTACATTCCGTCAAGTCAGTCTGGACTTATGTCTGTGTTGTGGTTGTTAGGTGCTGTTGAGTCAGTTCTGACCAGCAATGACTCTGTATAGGGTTTCCTGGGCTTTGAATCTTCAAGGAAGCACAAAGCTTCATCTTTCTCTCACAAGACATAAAATATTGTTGTTGTTGCTAAGTGCCATCGAGTCGGTTCCGACCCATAGTGACCCTAAATATGAGCAGCTGGTGGGTTTAAACTGTCAACCTTGCCTTTCAAACTAACCTTGTGTTCAGCCCATTATCCTGCAACGCCATGTCAGGAATCCAGACATAGAATAGCAATGCACAAATGATTCTGGCCTGACCATGATTCTATCTCCCATATTTGTCTCCATGTTTTTTTTTCCGCCAAGTACACTATACCTATATCTATATCTATATCTATATCTATATCTATATCTATATCTATATCTATATCTATATCAATATCTATAGCTACAGCTGTAGCTATAGCTATATCTAATCTATATCTATATCTATATCTATATGGAAACATGGTGACTATACTTTAGCCATGGTCGTAGTGTATCTATGAATTTAAGGAACCAGCATGAGTAGCTCTCAGATAACTTCATGGATCTCTCCAAATAATTCCTTGAAGGAGCTTCTTGGAGAGAAATTGACTTGTTATTTCTTTGTACCCTCTAGATACTGGGAGTTGATGACAGAATTGCCCAATTAGAAAAGGCTGTCTAAATTCATCTTTGACTTTAGTTCACTTTAACTGACACTACCTTAATCCTGAGTTGCATGTATTCAGCCTAAACTCACTGTTCAGGGTTGTTATATATGGTCAAATTACCCTATGTGTCCTCACTGCAAACCAAGGCAGGGTCTGTGCAATTACACAGGCATCCTTTTGTACCTGAATTAGTGTCCTGGACCAAATGGAAAAGTCAATACAGAAACTTAATGCAGAAAGTTACCTGGCTTTCTAAATTAGATACCAACAGTTTCTGGGATTTATTCAACTCATTGGGTCCAGGATCTTAGGGGGTCAACACTGAACTGCTGCTAGAAGCCTCTATTCAGTGCTGTGTGAGATGAATTGAACTACTATTCTTTCAGCCTAAATGGGTCAGATTCATCGCAGTGGCCAACAAAGAACCATAGTCATGGGAAAATTTGCCAGAAATCCACACAATACAAGTATAAAGAGTAGTTATTTGGAAGAGGCAGTTCTTCTTGGGTCCCTCAAATTTATGTATATCTTAAAACCAAAGATAAAGGTATTTGTTTGTTTGTTTGTTTGTTTTCTTCAGAGATAATGGTGGTTTTGTGTATCATAGAGTATAATGAGAATGATGTACTCAGTTAGACCAAAATCAAGTATAGTCACTGCCCATTATCAAAGCATTTGATTCTCTATTCTTGAAGTTTATAAACACACACCGAGTATACAGCTGACATCTTCTTTTGATCCCCCCATTCTATGAATCAATACAAATTCTGATATTCTGGACCCCTATATTGCTTAATTTTTGACACATTAGTCTTCTGCCATCAGCCATGAAACGGTGGCAGTCTAATTTTCACCGTGCATGTACAATCAAATATCAGACCCGTCATAATTCTTAACAGAGAATAGATCTCTTGGGGGTTTGATAGGGTTAATGGTCTTATATTTATACTTCAGTGCACCTTGTAGATTTTTTGTTGTTGTATACTTTTATCATAACTAATATATTTGTAAATAAACATACCCAACAACTCTTAAAAGATTCAATCTCCATGTGAATGCTGACTCCCCTGAAACTCGATAACAGAGTTTTTTTCTTTCTCATTGCTAACAGCACCACATTAAAAGAATATGACTTTTCTTCTAGTCTTAAATACATTAAGTCAGTCATATACCTCTCGCTGATGGTGGTGACTGTGTGGCACTGAGTAGGTTCTGACTCATAGTGACCCTATATAGGGTTTCTGAGGCTGTAAATCTTTACAGAAGCAGAAAGCCTTATCTTTCTCCCATGGAGCTACTGGTAGATTTTAACTACTGACCTTGCAGTTAGCAGCCCAGCTAGTAATCCATTCATTATGCTACAAAGATTCCTTATACCACTCACTTATTGAAAAGAAAACATATTATATCTACAAGTCTTTTATTAGGCATCTTTTTTTCATATATAAATTGTGCTTGTGTACAATGTCCATGTCCCTTTGTAATAGATTAACCATCCTGGCTGAGAAATCATGGCTCTCCATTTCTGCCTTCATACTAGCCTCAAAATAGTAAAAAAGTGTTAGAAGATTCCACAGCGAGTTTTACTGTCCAAACCTGGAAGTGTCACATGTTACTTTCTCTCACAGCCTACTAGCCAGAATTAATCACATGACTTCACCAAACTAAAAGTGGAGTGAGAGTATAGCCTTCCATGTGTCTAAGCTGTTATCAAGTAATGCTGCTGCTGGAAGCTGTGGAAGTGACATTTCAAGTACTTGCAGGGTCATTCATGATGTACTAGGCTAAGACAGACTACGAAGGAAGGCCTGGCAATAGACTTCTGAAAATTAGCCAATGAGAACCCAATGGCTGATACGAGAGCATTGTCCAACTTGCTTTGGGAACTTCATCACAAGCGATTAATCACTAGTTTGGTAAAGGAAAGGGGCAGCAAGGTAATCTATCTATCTATCCATCCATTTGGTACATAGTATGACTCCCAGGTACAAGGATAACTCTAAAGTTATTGCAACATCACATTATGGAGATTGCAATCAATGACATGAAACAAAATGCATACAAATTATTGAATGGAAAACTTATCTTCTCCATGAACCTTCACTGAAGTCATAATATCAAAGTTTAAATATGGGAAGAAATATTGTTACAAATTTATAGAAGACTTTATTAAACAAAAGTATCAAATTATGAAGCTATAGTTTCTTGATGTCCTCCATCTAGGTCTATACACTCATTTTTACTTATTTATTTTATCTATTTATTCAAAAGATTTTATCGTGAATTGAGTGAAAGTTTACACAGCAGATCATCAATTTTACATTCAACAAATCATATTTTGTTTCATTGCAGTGATTACAATCCCTCCTTGACAACAACATATACCAATAGTTAATATTATTTAACTCTATTTCCCCTCCCTTTTTTGATGTATACATATCACACAGAAACCATATATTACCTTCAGTGTCCAAAGGGCACAGTTTGAAAGCCAGCTTCCTGCCCACAGGTGCCTAGCCTTTCTCAGTCCACTGGACTAGAGTCTTCAGCTGCTTTATCTCTCTATGCCATTGCCTCTGCCTTATCTCTGCTGTCACCACTTTCCTGGTTAGGGAAATCTCTTCTCTCTTGATAGTCCTAGGGTCCTCTATTCCTGATATGAAACATTAACTACTCTCTCTTTTAGTTTTCCATCTTCTACATTTACAAATGTGGCAATCGCAATAAGTTATGATAAACATTATGCAGTAGTGCTTCATAAAATTCTATCAACATCCTTCCCAGTCCCCTTTAACCAGACCCATCTGGACAAAAGGAAAACTATTCAGTGGGAATTCTACCTTACCTGTCTCATTCTGAAGCTAAGGACATGCAGGCAAACTTTAATCTAGCTACTTTGTGCCTTTATAGTTCCCCATTTTTGATAACCAAAGTCTCAGTTGCCTGTCTCTATCAACCCAGTATGCTGAAGAGGCAAGCTTGATCCTTGATATGAAGGATCCTTCCTTTTGGTTTGGAATTTTGAGCAACTACATCCATAAGCAACGGTCTAGTTCATCAAATTGTAGCAATTTATGCTTGCTCCCTGTATCAAACTTTTTTTTATCTTCATTTGGTAAAGTTCTGGTCAGCAAGTCATCCAAGCTAGGTCAAATGGGTGGTATATGCAAGTTTGGGGATTCTCACATGCCTCCCCAACTTCAGACTAGCTGGCCAATTCACTCTCAACTCTAGACTTTTGTGTCTAGATTAATATCCATGAACTTGGAGTTCACACACCTCCCTAAACCTCTGGCCAACTAGTCCTTCCTCTTCTCTCTCTTATTTCAAGGTCAATGGGTGACTATGGAGCATGGCAAAACTCATCTCATGTCATTGCTGCATTTCCCCTACTCCCACTCACAAGTAATAGGTTTATACACTTGAGAATGTGGTGTTTTCATCATTCTTACCCTTCTAAGAATTCTATGCTCTTCGGTTTACACCATAACAACACGACAGTTGTAACATCCTCAAGGGACTCAAATCATGTTTCTTTTAAAAGTTCCTTGAGTTTGAGGACAAAAAGAAGTCTGTAGGGGCAAGATTTGTATGGTAGATGAGATAAGGTTTCCTAACAAAATTCTCACATGGCATCTCTTTGTACCTTAGAAGAATAAGTACATTGTCATGATGGGGAAAATATTCCTCAGCAAAAAATTTCCTGGCTCTTTTCAATTTTCTTAAAACTTCCTCATAATAAGCTCTGTGGTTATCCTGTGTCTTGTGAGAAAAATCTATCAATATTATCCTTCTAGAATACAAATAAATAAATCACAGTAAACTTCTGAGCTGAATTATCTGCCTTGAATTTGACTGGTCCAGAAGATTCCCTCTGAATCCATTGATGTGATTGGAGACTATTTTTTTTTTTTTTAAGGTACTTGAAAAAGACTAGACAGGTATATTATTGAGAGAGTTTGTCTGCAGTCATTCACTGACCACAGACGTGTTTAAACACATTTTGTTTTGAATAAGTCTGTGCATTTAGAAATATTTTTTACTTACTCTCATAGACGATATGGTGGTCATTTTATAGATTATATTTTATATTTCTGATTATCTCTGTTTGATCTTAATTAAAACAATCTGTGTAAGGTTTTGTTTTATTTCCTTTATCTTGGAAAGGCAGAATGAAGGATTTGTCAAGAAATTCCTTAAAATATATATAGTTTAATATAAATTTTAATAGCACATTAAACCGTTTTTTTTTTTTTTTTTAATGTCAATATGTATTCCACTATAAACTCTTTTCAATCATATATATTTGCTGTCATACAAATAAAGCCTGCATATTTTGGAAGCCATCCAGAGGGGAAATATGTTCAAATTCATGAAAATGTGACTGAGAATACAAAATGTGGTTGAGAATAAGAAAAGAACACAGAATTCACAATTCTACATCTGGATTTGGGTGAAGTATCATTTCAGATTCAGTGCTGGCCTTATGTCTTAATGTTAAGAGAGTTTTTTTTTTTTTTTTTAAAGTCTAACCATCTTCTCTTCAAGCTATGGTGTTATTGGATCTTTCAAAGAATTGCAAATAATGCAATCTAAGTGAGTTCATCAGGTTTCTGGAGAGTTTAAATTCCACATGTGCAAACTGTCAGCTTTAAGTAAGTCATGTAAAACTCTATTTAAATGATTCAGCCTTTCCCTGAATGTTGGAAATGGGAAATGTTATTTCGTAGTTAGAATAAAATGGTTTGAATGGTGAGGAATAGATTAAACCTGCTCACAGTCACTGAGCAGAGATAATAAGAGATGATTTGAAAGTAGAAATAGTCATTTGCGATGAGCCTTGTTGTTAACACACTAGCATGTATACATGGGTGAAACCAGCGAGTATTGCTCCATCTCTAAATCAAGCATTCAAAGAAGTTCCTTCCTGATAGAATTTCTCACAACTTCCTTTACTTATATTTCTCCAACCAGCTTGCAAGGAGCACAGAATAGAAATACATCAATGAATGTGAATCAGGAAACCCTATGAAACGTGTCCTCTGAAGAGATCTTAGCAGGGTGATTCCTATCTGACAACCAAGATTCATGCAAGAGAATGCTAAGTGCATATTACTTCAAATATGTTTGGCAAAGAGTTTCAGAGCACACATCCGGACATAATATAGAGCTGAAATTCAGCCTTGGTTTTGTTTATTCCCACCTCTTTTATTAGCCTGATTCTAACAATTACGTAATTTTCGAACTCTCATTTTCCTTATTTATAAAATAGTAGTAGCACATATCTCAACATAAATTTAATTAGGTGATTGTTATGGATTGGATTATGTCCCCTTTAAAGATATGTCTAAACCCTCTTCTTAAGAATGTGACTTTGCTTTTCTTTTGTTATTCTTCCAGTTAAATGAGGTAATACCTCAGTAGCATATGTTCTAGTTCTTAATCCTAACTCAACTTTAAAAAAAATAAATAAAGAGAGCACTCCAGAGTGGATCACACACCTAGGAAAAGAGAGAATATTAGAGCCTATGTATAAGCCAGAAGTCAAGACAAATGGAAGGATCTTTCCTTTGAACTCTCAGGAAAGAACATAGCCATTCTGATTTCCTGAATCCAGACTTCTAGTCTTCACAGTTGAAACAAAAATTTCTAGTTTTTGAAACCATTAACTATGTGGTATACTGTTATGGGAGCAGAAAGTCTCATCTTTCTCCCATGGAGAGGCTGGTGGGTTTGAACAATCAACCTTGTGGTTAGCAGTCCAGTGCTTATCCTATAGTGCCACCAATGCTCCTTTATGGTCGTCCTAGGAAGTGAAAACAGTGCTATGTGAAAAATGCTTAGTATGATGCCTGGCCCATAATAAATTCTGAATACATAATACTTAAAAGTCAAGACACCCTCCTTAAAAAAGGCTAACAAACATATTTTTAAACCGCTTGACTATAGAAACAATATTTACCAACATTCTAAGTATTTTGTTGTTTTTGCAGGCACTGTTAAGTCATTTCCAATCCATCATATCCATATGTACAGCACAATGAAACACTGTACCATCCTGCTAATTAGTTTAATGTTTGACCCATTGTGGCAGCCGTATGACAACCCATCTCATTGATGGACTTGATCATTTTTGCTGACTTTCTACTTTACCAATGATGCTGTCCTTCCTCAGAGACTTGTCTCTCATGCCCACATATCCAAAGTATGTGAGATGAAGTCTCACTATCCTTACTTCTAAGGGGCATTCTGGTTATATTTCTTTCAATATAGATTTGTTTGTTCTTCTGGTAGTTCATACCATGTTTACTATTCTTCAATATCATAATTTAAAGTCATCACTTCTTCCATCTTCCTAATTCTTTGTCCAGATTTTGCATGCATATGAGGCAATTGGGTCAGAAGCACCTTAATTTTCAAAGGAGTATCTTTACTTTTAATTTATTTAAAGAGATTATTTTTCAGTAGATTTGCCAATGCAATATATCATTTTATGTTCTGACTGCTAGTTCCATATTCATTGATTGTGGATCCAAGTTAAATGAAATCCTTGATTATTTCTGTCTATTCTCCATTTATCATGATGTTGCTTGATGGTTTAGTTGTGAGGAGATCTGTTTTCTTTAGTTTGAACTGTAATCAATATGGAAGACTGTAGTCTTTGATCTTCATCAGTAAGTGCTAAAAAGTCCTCTCTTTCAGCAAACAAGGTGTGTCATACATGTTGCTAATGCATGTTCCTATAGTCCTGATACTGCATTCTTCTTTATATTGTTCAGCTTCTCGGTTTATTTGTGCAGCATACAGGTAGAATAAGGATACTGGAAGAATATACCTCTTACACACACCATCCCTGGTTTTAAACCATGCTATATGCCCATGTTCTGTTCAAATAATTACCTCTTGGTCTATGTACAAGTCTGACATGTTGTCTTTGTTAATTTCTTAATTACTTGAGTATTTGCTGTTGTTGTTGTTATGTTGTTTTATGTTGTGTGGTTTTTTTGCCAATGCCTTCAGTGCAGCTTGGATACATTTCTTCAATGCCACTGGCTCTTGATCATATGCTACCTTCTGAAATGATTGAACATCAACCAATTATTTTGGGTACAGTGACTCTGTGTATTCCTTCCATCTTCTTTTGATGCTGCTTCCTGAACTATTCAATATTTTGCCCATCATTTTTGTTGTTGTTGTTAGGTGCCATTAAGTTGGTACCGAAACATAGAGACCCTAGGCACAACAGAACAAAACACTGCCCGATCCTAGGCCAACTTCACAATTTTTGCCACGATTGAGCCCATTGATGCTGCCACTTTGCCAATCCATCTCAATGGGGGTCTCCCTCTTATTATCTGACCCTCCATATTACCAAACATGATATCCTTCTCCAGCAACTGGTCCCTCCTGATAATATGTCCAAAGTATGAGACGAAGTTTGGCCATCCTGGCCTCCAAGGAACACTCTGGTTGCACTTCTTCCAAAATGGATCTATTGGTTCTTTTGGCAGCCCATGGCACTTTCAATATTCTCCTCCAACACCATAACTCAAAAGCATCCATTCTTCTATGCCTTCCTTATTCACTGTCCAGCTTTTTGCATGCATATGAGGTTATTGAAAATACCATGACTTGGGTCAGGTGTGCCTTAGTCCTCAAGCTGACATCTTTGCTCTTCAACACTTTAAAAGGGTCTTGTGCAGCAGATTTGCCTAATGCAATATATCCTTTGATTTCTTGACTGCTGTTTCCATGAGTGTTGATAGTTGATCCAAGAAGAATGAAGTCCTTGACAACTTCAATCTTTTCTCCGTTGATAACAATGTTGTTTATTGGTCCAGTGGTGAAGATTTTTTTTTCTTTACATTGAGATGCAATCCATACTGAAGGTTGTGATCTTTGATCTTCATCAGTAAATGTTTTAAGTCCTCTTCACTTTCAGCAAGCAAGGTTATATCATTTACATATCGCTGGTTGTTAATGAGTCTTCCTCCAATTCTGATGCCACATTTTTCTTCATATAAACCAGCTTCTAGAATTATTTGCTCAGCATAAAGGTTGAATAAGGATGGTGAAAAATACAACCATGTCACACACCTTTCTCAATTTTAAACCATTCAGTGTTCCCATGTTCTGTTCAAACAACTTTCTCTTGGTCCATGTACAGATACTTCATGAGCACAATCAAGTGTTCCGTAATACTCACTCTTCACAATGTAGTCCATAGCCTGTCATGATCCACACAATTGAAAGCCTTTGCATCGTCAATAAAGCACAGGTAAACATTTTTCTGGTATTCTATGCTTTCAGCCAAGATTCATCGGACATCAGCATTGATATCTCTCATTCCGCGGCCTCTTCTGAATCCAGCTTTAACCTCTGGAAGTTCTCTGTCAATGTATGATTGTAGCCGTTTCTGTATTATCTTTAGTAAAACTTTACCCCCATGGGATAGCAAAGAGATTGTCAGATGATTTCTTCATTCCATTGGGTCACCTCTCTTTGGAATGGGCACAAATATGGATCTCTTTCAATCAGTCAGCCAGACAGTTGTCTTCCAAATTTCTTGGCATAGATGAATGGGTGCCTCCAGTACCGCCTTACTTTCTTGAAAGATTTCAATTTGTAATCCATTAATTCCTGGTACCTTGTTCTTTGCCAATCCTTCAATGCACCTAGGATAGAATCCTTCAATATTGCAACTCCATGCCTGAGTTTTTTTCTTCACTTCTTTCAGATTAAGGAATGCCAGGTGTGGGCTCCACTTTAGTTTTACTAACTCCAGGTCTTTGCATATTTCATTATAGCACATTATTTTTTCTTCTCAAACTACCCTTTTGTTTATCCTTTTACTTAATCATGTCTTTCTTTTGTTTCAACTAGTCTATATTTAAGAGTAAGTTTCAGAGTCTCTTCTGACATTCATTCAGGACTTTTCTTTCTTCCCTGTCTTCGTAATGACCTTTTGTGTTCTTCATGTACGATGTCTTTGATGTTACAATGCAACTCTTCAGTCATTAGTGCTTAATGTGTCAAATCTCTTCATGAGATGGCCTGTAAATTTAGGTAGATTATATGGAAACCCCATATAGGGTTGCTATGAGTCAGGACTGACTTGAGGGCTCTTAACAACAACAAAGGACTCAAGGTTGTATTTTGTCTCTTGTAGACTTATGTTGATTTTCATCAGCTTTGACTTTGGTTTGTATATGAGCAATTAATGGTCTGCTCGGCAATCTGTCCCTGGCCTTAGTGTGGTTTATGATACTGAGTTAAGTGTTTTATCAATTAATATCTGTTAAACCCCTAGTGTATCCCCTGCTATTTTTCTATAGTTGACACTCTGAAGTCCATAGATAATGATGGTACAGTGTACCCCTCTAGAGAATATATGAATTTACCAATTATATAAAATGTATTAACTTTTCCATACAGCAGGGCTTCTGATACCTTATAGCTAATAAAATGTGAAACTTCTCTGATAAAGTTTTATGCCTCCCTGTGTTCTGCTTAGGGAGAAAAATCATTTTGTAATTTTCTCTTTTCTCTTTCATCATGGCTCTGTTATTCTGCCTTTTGTGTAAAATGTTCCCTGTAACTGAAAAGTGTGCTCATCTATAAACATTGGTTAATTACTTTCTAGAGAATGTGCTGCTTGTCTTGAAAACATGTCTTACATGTTCCAAAAAAGATGGCTTTCTTTCCAGAAAGATCAGTTAAACCAGTATGTAATATAAGTACAGGGAATAAAAAGATAAACTATATCCCATTTGTTAAAACAAACAAATAAAAAATTCCTTGTCCTTGAGTCAGTTCCCAGGCTCACAGTAGCCCTGTGGGACAGAATAGAAGCGTCCATTTGGGTTTCCCAGGCTGGGACATGTAGGGAAGCAGATTCTTTGTCCAGTGGAGTAGCTGATGGGTTTGACCTGCAGACCTTTCGGCTAACAGCCCAGTGCTTGACCACTGCACTACCAGGGTTTCTTTACATTTGTTAGGTACCTATTGTTTGTCATAATGTCCTCTAATCTGTCTGCAGTCTTATAAAAAAAAGTACTGCTACTTACCCATTTGACATATAGGAAAAGTAAGAATTGTAGAAATAAAATAATTTGCTACATAAGATGGAAATGAATCCAGGACTCTATTGTTCTAAAGTTCTGAATTGACATTTACATTATGGGAAGTTTATGATAGATAATTTTTGTTATTGTTAAATGCTATGGAGTTGGTTCTGACTCCCAGTGACCCTGCCCTTCCTTTCTAAAGGAGACACAATGGTAACCACAATTACAACTACCACTTTAAGTTCACAGACATTTTAGATGATAAAGTGTCACTGTGCTCTAGACAAGAACTCTGTATGGAGTAAAAAAGTAAAAAAGGTCAAAGAGATTCAAACAGAGAGACATTTCTCCTACTGCCCCTAAAGGAGTAAAAAAACATGTCATGATCAGAATATGGAGAGAATCATGTGACAAGGGCACAAGTGAAGACTCTCTTAGCTCAGAACAGTACCTGACCTACGTTGTCGTTAGGTGCTATTGATTTGGTTCTGTGTCACAGTGACGCCATGGACAACATAACAAAACACTCTCTGGTCATGTGCCATCGTCATAATTGTTGTGTTTGAACACACTACTGCAGTCACTGTGCTAACCCACCTTGTTGCAAGTCTTCCTTTTTTTTTTTTTTTAAGGACACTCCATTTTGCCAAACCTGATGTCATTCTCCAAGACCTGGTTCCTCCTGATAATATGGTCAAAATGTATGAGACAAAGTTCTACTATTGACTCTGAGGAGCACTCTGGCTGTATTTGGCCTGAACCTGACAAAGAAAACAGTGGCTTTATTTCTGTAACTGCAATGCAATCAATTTGAACAAAATCTAGTCAGTTTGGAAAAGGACCTTTAACTTCAGAAGCAATTGCATCCCTGGCCAACAGTTTGGAAGAGAGAGAAGGAAAAGGTAAATCAAGTGACTGTGTCTTTCAATATTTCTACTGCTACCATTGGATTCCTGGTGTGGCAATGCAAGATAAACATTCCACCACAAGATCAGCTTGAACTGCAAGGTCGGTGGTTCAAACTCACTAACCGCTTCTCAGAAAGCCAACACATGGTGGTTATGGGTTGTTGTTGTTGTTGTTGTTGTCAGGTGCCATCGAGTCAGAACCAACTCATAGCGACCCCATGCACAGCAGAACAAAACAATATCCGATCCTGGGCCAACCTCACTATCGCCGCCACACTTGACGCAGAACTGACTTAACGGCTCTTAACAACATCAATTCAATAAATAACTACTATGTTCCAGGCACCATTGCATTTCATTCTTAGTCCAACCTTATGAAGTTAGTTCTGCTATAAACCTCATTGAACATTTGAGAACATTTTTGTCTTGAAGACTAACTAACTTGTCTTAGCAGATGTATCTTGTAAGTAAGTGAACTGGAATTTAAATTCTTTGAGTTAAAATCAGAGCTTTGACCTGTTAATTCTGGTTGACTCCCCTGTTGAGAATTTGTTTTTCCACCTCAAATATGCTTAATTAAAATCTATGTTTCAACAAGCTCTATGAACATCACCAGGAATCTGGTTTGGTGCTCTAGACTGCAAGATTGGTTTGAACCGCAGGGTCCATGGTTCAATTTCACCAGTTGCTCTTTGGAAACCCTAAACAGGGTCACTATGAGTTGGAACTGACTCAAAGGCACTTAACAACAACAACATAAAAATCACCTGAAAATCTTGTTAAAATGTAGATTCTGTTTCAGTAAATCTGGGGTGGAAATGCATATTTTCAATAAGGAGTCAAACTGAAATGAGCAGATTTGAGGCCCTGATTATAATGTTGGTCCCATTCCACTATACTGAGCCACTGCCAGTTTTGGTAGGGTTTGAATTTAGCAAAATATCTCAAAGTAATAACTATAAAAGGTGCTTACTTGGTGCCAGCTTTTCTAATAAGTACTTTACATATATTAACTCACTTTACTAATATTTGGAGTCCTGGTGTGGTACTGTAGGATAAAGCATCAGGCCACAAGATCAATTTGAACCACAAAGTCAGTGGTTCAGACTCACCAACCACTCCTTGGAAACCTTTTACAGAGTCACTATGAGTTGGAAAAGACTCGATGACACTTAACAACAGCAGCAAATACACATTTAAAAGCAAGTATATATCTTCATCATCTTTTGGTGTGTGAGATATCATTTACTTGCCAATACACCAAAATGAGAGGCACTTCAATATCCTGGAAACATTGTACTTATAATTTCTTTTTTTCCATTTTGTTGTTTTTCTTCCATTCTCTCCTTTCCTTTCAACTTTGATTTATTCTATAACAAACTCAGAAGCACAGTGGCTCTGTAGGATACACACTGAACTGCGAACCACAAGGTCAATGATTTGAGCCCACCAGCCATTCTGAGGCAGAAAAATGAGACTGTCTGCCCATAAAGATATACAACCTCAGAAGCTCTAGATAAGGTTGTTATGAGTCAGAACCAACTTGAAGGCACTTAACAACAGCAACAAATAAAAAAAAAAATTGCATTGGACACAAAATGAATGTCACAAATCAAAGAGATATACAATATAAAACGACCCTCAAGGAACTTACAATCTTTTATAGATAACAGATGAATGCATAAATAACTCTCAGTTAGAAAAAGAGGCTCCAAGACTGCTCCCTGGATATTCAAAAGGTGGAAAAAGTACTCTATTTGAAAGTGTTGACAATTAAGCTAGGCTTTGAAGTGTAAGTGAGGTATCGAATTGTTGTTATATAAGAACATACATACCAACAGAGGTAGATGGAACAATATGAATACATTCATAATGGTAAGAAGGAACAGGTGGACTAGTCTCCAGTTAGTTCAGTTTGGCTATAATCAAGAAAAAAATAAGGAGAGTACTATGTAGACTTGGGCCATATTTTAGACCCTAGTGAGAGTTCGGCTGTGGCACTATAGGATAAGCACTGGACTCTTACCAGCAAGATCAGCAGCTCCCACTCACTCCTTGAAAACTCCATATAGGAACTTAAGGGCTCTAAATAACAACAACAGTTAAAGTACTAGTGTGGTGCTGTGGGATAAGTACTGAACTGCTAACCACAGGTGGGCTGTTCCAACCCACCATCTGCTCCTTGGAAATGACTGTACTCACCACCAACAACAAATATCCAAATTAAGATGTTTAGGCATTACTTTTTGTTCAAAGTTTCAATTAATAGAACCCACTACATAAGAATGCTATCAGAGTTTAAACAATGTTTAAATAAATATTTTTATTTAGGATGATTTTCCATCCCTCAATGCAAAACCAAAGGGATATTGTATGAGTTTGTCTATTTTGCTGTTTCACTAGACACAGAAAAGAGGATATTGTGAGTTGGAACTCCTCTAAGATATTTTTTATGGCCCATAAACACCTGCCATGAAATCATGTTTCTTTTCAATCTTTTTAATCTTCTTACAAATTTGCAGTCAGAAAAAAACAGAAACTAAATCCGCATTAAGTCTGGAAGCACAGTAATATCTTCACCTTTCTCTCAGATCAGCATCACTTCTATTGACTCAACTCTTAATTTTTTGTCTTTATTTAAAAAGGGGGATAAAAATCTTATTTACAATACCTTTGTTTATGACCTGAAATACCAACAAAGAGACACTGAGTTTCTCTTATGTTTATTTAGTCATGCAATTACTCTTTTGCAATATAGGTACCAACACAGAAATAATGGACAGCACTTTTAACACTTCCATTGTAAGTCTCTGGATATAAAACCTCAAATTGCATCTAATCATCTAAAACTACAAAGCACTCCCAAAATATGTACCTTTGACAGCCATCCAGGATTTCAATTAAGTAACCCAAGTGAAATGTTTCTTCATCTGAGAAGTCCAAACACTATACATGGCGGATAAACATGTACAATAGGGATGGTTTTGACAGGGGAAGAGGAAGATCTTGAAGTTAATACTGACATACACTTGAACTTTTCCAGGTACCCTGGGGTATGTTGATGTTATGTGCCTTCAGGTTGGCTCTACTCCTAGAGAGTCTATAAAGTGTTTTTGAGGGTGGCTGGTAGGTTTTGAACTCCCAACTTTTGTGGTAGCAGTCCAGTGCTTATCCTATAACAGTACACCAGTGCTCAATCTGGGGTATGGTGTCACCGTGTTGATATGAAAATCCAAGGTGGTTACTTAAGGAATGTACCATCATCTTTAGTAGTGGGTACTGCTTTAAATTCTGCCAATTGTCTAGACTCATCAAAAGATGCTGGGCAAAGCTCATTGGAGACACAAGAATTTGTGAGTCCACCCCTCAAAAGAGAAATTCCTTTCTGATTTATACCTCATGTACATTGAACTTGAAGTGTGTTTGAATTTCATGGATAGAGTTTTCATTGGAACACAATAATCATAAGACATTATTGTTCCAGAGAATAAAATAACATTCAAAAAAAAAAGAAAGAAAGATTTTATAGATTCACTATTGTGCTCCTTTTAAGAAATATTTTGATTATGACTCCAAATAAGGAAGTTACTTATCTCACTTCCTTTTTCATGGTGGTCACGTGATTTATGAGCAACACCTCTTTTGTAATGGTAAAGGAAAAATCATTTCTAGCGAATGCATTGGTGTTGCTGGCACCTCTCTCTTCTAGCACTTAGACTTTCAGAAAGGAAACAGTATTATGGAAAGATACTTGTGGACAAATTATATTTCTTTTCTAGCTCTGCCACTTACCAGCTGAGTGATTTTGAGTTAGAAATTAAAGTTGTCTTGATCTTGCCTTCATCATCCCTTCTGAACACTCTCTATGAGACTAGGATTCTGCTAAGTACTGTATGTGGACCATCTCATTTTAACTCTCATAGGGACTCTTTGAGGTAGGTAGGTGCTATTATTGTCTTCATCTTCAGGTGATAAAACTGGTTACTCTCTAGCCTCTGTACTTGCTTTGTTTCTTAAGGTGTTTTTATTTATATCTCCCCCTAACATAATTTCCAAGAGACAGAGATTGTTTCTTTTATGATCATTGTGTAGACCAGCACAATGTGATGCTAAGTAAACATCTGTTGAATGATGAGCACTAGATTCTTGCTAAAAGTGATGCAGCTATTCAGGTTAGGAGTTTGGCTGAATTCAAGCAATTAGAACTCAGATCCTAAGTGTTTCCTCCTCTGCACTGTCTCCCAGCTCATACTGTCACCATGATTTCCTGAAATTCCCTCTCATCTATAATACTTGGATGAACTGGAGAATCAGTTGCTAGAAAACAGACTCACATTACCCAACTCCCAAGTGACTCATTCAAACCAGAGAACTCATTTAATGATTTACAATGGATGAATACCTCTTCCTTGGCAGAAAATCTATTTTTTAAAAAACAACAAATTAAGATCACTTGCTTGATGTATTTGTGGGACTTGATCCAGGAAAACCCATAAAGGAATTAATTTGTTGGAGCCAGTTTCTTCTGATAATGTTAACATACTCTTTCAATGTTTCTGATTAGAATAGATGTTTGGCATAGTTTGGTATTAATATTATTATCACTGCAATTATCATTATTATTAATGAGAATTACATGAGTACCTTCAAAGAGGCACATGTGAGCAATGATATCTAATTTGTAATGTTTCCAAGGTGTAAATTTGAATATTGTGTGACAGTTAGTTGTTATGCCTGGTTCATCTTATTTTTTAAAAATTAGCAATGTGACTTTTTATTCTCTTCTAGCACCATAGGCAGTAACGCTCATGAAGTAAAACAAAGTGCTTTTTGTAGAAAAGAAAAAGGAAGATTTTCTTTAAAATGAACCCTTGCCACATTTGAAGGGCTGGTGAGATTTGGCAAAGGAAATATAGGACGATCCATGGGACTAGGAGAAGGCACTCTGGTGGGGCGGTGGTTATGAGTCAGGCTGCAAACTACCACCTGTTCCGCAGGAGAACGATGAGGCTTTCTGCTCCTATAAAGATTTATAGCCTTGGAAACCCTGTGCAGGGTCACTATGAGTCGGTACCGACTCCAAGACACATAACAACAACAACAAATGGAAATATATATAACAAAGAGCTTGATGAAAGTTTTTAAACTCTCAAATTCAAAGATTTGAAGACTTCTCAGGAGATAATTCTGGGGAATATTATGCGTTTACCATATTAAAGAACTTCCCAGAGTTTATCTAATATCTCCAAAACAGTATCTCCCTGCATGAAAAGAACCTCAAAATCATCAATCTGGAAATTTTGGCCTCCTTCTTTATTGTATTATCACTTGGAATGTTTAGTATGCTAATGTATATTGCAAATCACCAAGAAAAAAGTCTTGTCAACTTCAGCAGGTCTCAGACACAATTTACTATAGAATTTTTAAACATAAATTATCAGTAAGAGGGATATTAAAAAATAAAAGAAGGGTGGGTGTTTACTAAGTGCCAGTCCTGGGGTGGCGCTGGGGGCTAATGTGTCAGACTGCAAAGTCATTTGAACTGCAAGGTCGATGGTTCAAGCTCACTAGCTGCTCCTTGGAAACCCTATAAAGGGTTGCTATGGGTCAGAATCGACTCGACGGCACTTAACAACAACAAGACACTTATTGTTGTGCCTACAGAAAATAGTATCCCTTTTCTTTGTACCTCTTCCATTCCAAACTGTAGTATTGTAAGGGACTGCCATGCATAATAACTACTCCCTTGCCAAATGGGTGACCAGGTGTGATAAACTACATTTTTTATAAAAATATTTCATGTCCCTCCCTGCATAGTTGATATTATTTGCCTTGCTTTCTTGCACCTGTTAATAACTTTGGGCAATGAGATGGGACTTGAGCTATCTGGGAGGATTTTCAAGTACAATTGTATAATTTACTATTTCTCCCTTCCATTTTCTATGAAACAAGAGAAGGTGCATATAGAAGTTGCTCTCTCAGCTAAATTAATAATAGATATATTTTGAATGTGGGAGAGGAGCAAATGTTTGTGATTAGAAAGGTATACCATGGCATACTGAATTATTATTTAGAAATATTTTATCATTATTCCTATGGGAGGATAATAATTCTCTGCTCCAGTATTGTTAGACTTGACCATGGACTCATTCGGCCAATGCTTCATGAGCAGGACTTATGTTTATCCTGACTATTTGAGCCAGTGTATGATATTCTATATCATTTTTACCCTATTCTAAAGACTGACAATATTACATTAGAGGCTGCTGGATCCGCTTGGGTTCTAAAGTAAACACAACATAAGGCAGAGTTGCAGTTAACCCAATGATGGAGTACAGTATGATGAGAAATAAATGATTATTCTTTTAAGTCACTGACATTTTTGAGTTGTTACCTCAGCCTAGCCTAGCCTAGTCTAGCCTAAGTAATAGACACAAAACTCTGCATGGGTTAATGAAGTAACTCATTTCCTTAGATTCTATAAGTGGTCCAAATATGGAGTCAGAGATCAAAACTGGATGATTATATGCTCCACCAGCATTTTTTCTAATTTAAATAATTGGTGTCAAGAAAGTAAAAATGTAATGTTACTCTTTTGGAGAAAGCTGTCCTTAGTGAATTAAGCTATTGGGCAGAGATCATAGATGAAAAGCAATAGAAAGAAATAGAAATTCAGTGATGCTAATGTGCCTAGTTGGATTGTTCTAGAAAAGAGCAACTCTCCTAAAATGTCATTTTATGGATCAATAAACTATTCCCTTTCCCACCATTTTGTTTTGTTTATATTTGAATTTTTCCCATTGCCAAAAGTTAAAGTATATTATGTATTGCAGGCTAGAAGACAATAAGTAGGTTGCTCAGCTTCAATGCTTGTCAATGATTTTTGTGTAATATGTTACATAGTGAGTTTCTCACCTATTTTATTACAAGCAGCATTTTATTATTTGCTGGGCACTGTGGTGTTGTAGGATAAGCACTGGACTGTGAAACAGGTTGGTGGTTCAGACTTACAGCTGCTCCTTGGAAATCTTGTACAGGGTCGCTATAATTCCAAATTGACTTGAGGGCACTTAAAAAAAGCAGCAGCAATGTTTTGTAAACCACATTTTGGGGAAATTCTTCTCTATGAATAGATCAGCTTCTAAATGTTTTCTGCCTTGGAAGATAGAGCTCCAGCTTACCCAATTCATAGAAGAAATCTCAATTATTTCCAGAACTAAACTGAACTATGTGTAATTACCAAAAATGAGTTGAGAGGAACATAATAAAGAAGGATAAATATTATCACTATTTTCTTAAGAAATCACAAAGTACAGTACACATGAGATTTGTAGCAAAAATACCAAGTCTATAGGATTCCTGGTGTGGTGCTGTAGTATCAGCACTGGTGAGCAAACCACAAGGTGCGCAGCTCAAACCCATCAGCTGCTCCTCAGAAACCCTAGACAGGGTCACTGTGAGTCAGAATCAACAGATGGCACTTAACAACAACAACAACAACATAATTCTCTGAAGGAAAACAAAAATCCTCCCAATTGGATCACTAAGCAACATCACAATAAACAGAAAAAATACAGAAGTTGTCAAGGATTTCATTTTACTTGAATCTACAACAAACACCTATGGAACCAGCAGTAAATAAATCAAATGGTGCATTGCATTGGGCAAATATGCTGCAAAAGATCTCTACAGAGTATTAAAAAGCAAAGATGTCACCTTGAGGGCTAAAGTGTACCTGACTTAATCCATGCTATTTTCAATTGTCTCATATGTGAGCATGTGAAAGTTAGACAGTGAATAAAGAAGATCAAAGAATTGCTTCATTTGAACTATAATATTGTTGTTGTTGAGTGCCGTTGAGTCAATTCCGACCCATAGCGACCCTGTATAAGGTTTCCAAGGAGTGACTGGTGAGTTTGAACCACTCACCTTCTGATTCAAAGACTTTGCAGCCCAGCACATTAACCCACAGCAGCATACCAGGAATCCTTGAACCATAATACTAGTGAAGAATACTTAATATATGATGGACTGACAGAAGATAGAATCTGTCTTGGATGAAGTATAGTCAGAATATTTCTTAGAAGCAAAGATGGCAATACTTGGGGCCACAAACCATTGTACCTACCTTGCTGTCACCCCTACAAACCAAGTATTTCTAAAATCATATTGGTGGGTAAAGCATTCTATAAATATCACAGTGAAAATATTGATATATATCAATATATATTAATTCTGCTATATATTGACTCATTGTTTCTCTCTTGTTATTAATTACTAAGGATGTATTCATTTTCACTTTTGACTGACTGTAAGCTTTCATTTTTTCCCTTTTATTTCTGTTCTTTTAACTTTGTGAATTTTGAAACGCTCTATTTTGGTGCATACATACTTAGGATTGTTATGGTTACTGATGAATGCAAAATTTTTCTCATTATGAATTATTGTTACAAGAAATACAAACAAAATTCTACTTGAAAAAATGAGCATAGTGAGACTTCAAGTTGCTTCCTTTGAGCACATTTTCAGAAGCAAGAGTTTTGGAAGAAAAATGTGGCATCAGGATTGGAGGAAGACTCATGAACAACCTGTGATATGCAGATGATACAACCTTGCTTGCTGAAAGTGAAGAGGACTTGAAACATTTACTTATGAAGATCAAAGACCACAGTCTTCAGTATGGATTGCATCTCAATTTGAAGAAAACAAAACTCCTCACCACTCGACCAATAAACAACATTCTTATCAACAAAGAAAAGATTGAAGTTGTCAAGGACTTCATTCTTTTTGGATCAACCATCAACACTCATGGAAGCAGCAGGCAAGAAATCAAATGATGTATATTGCATTAGGCAAATCTGCTGTACAAGACCCTTTTAAAGTGTTGAAGAGCAAAGATGTCAGCTTGAGGACTAAAATGCACCTAACCTAAGCCATCGTGTTTTCAATAGCCTCATATGCATGTGAAAGCTGGATGGTGAATACGGAAGACTTTAGAAGAATTGACGCATTTGAATTATGGTGTTGCCATAATATTAATAGGTTGCCAAAAGAACCACAGATCTATGTTGGAAAAAGTGCAGCCAGAGTGCTCCTGGAAAGCCAGGATGGCCAAACTTCGTCTCTCATTCACTTCAGACATATTGTCAGGAGTGACCAGTTGCTGGAGAAGGATCTCATGTTTGGTAAGGTGAAGGGTCAGAGAAAAACAGGAAGACCCCCCCAGTGAGATGGCTTGGCAAAGTGGCAGCATCCATGGGCTCAAGCGTGGCAACAATTGTGAGGTTAGCCCAGGATCAGGTAGTGTTTCGTTCTGTTGTGCAGAGGGCCACTGTGAGTCAGTACTGACTTGATGGCACCTAATAACAACAACAGAAAAGACATAATGTTTGAAACAAGTATATAGTCAGCAAAAAAGAGTGAAACACCCAATGAGGAGGATTAATAGTCACAACAATGGAAATATACTGATGGTTATGAAGATGACATAGGACTTGGCAGTGTTCCATTCTGTTATACATTTTGTTTTACAATTGGGTGTTTATATTTGAAATATGCTTCACATAAACAACATTGCTTTCCAGTTTGAGAATCCTTGCCTTTTAATTGGGTTGTTTAGAGTATTTACATTTAATGTTTTATAAGTATATTGTTATTATTAAGTGACTTTGAGTTGGTTCCAACTCATAGTGACTCTGTATAGGGTTTCCAAAGAGTGTTTGATAGATTTGAATTACTGAGATTGTGGTTAGCAGTCCAGTGCTTACCCTACAGCACCACAACAGGACTCCATTATAAGTATCTTGTTGTTAAGTTCCTTTGAGTCAATTCTGAGTCATAATCACCCTGCTTAGGTTTTCCAATGAGCAGCTGGTGAGATTTAAATCTCACCTTTCTACTTGTTTCTATTTTTAAAAATTTGCTTAATTTTTCCCTTTTTTAAACAAAATCTTCTTTTGAACTAATTGAAAACATTTAATAATCCATTTATCTCTACTATTGTCTCATTATATTTTTATTTTTGTGTGTGGTTACATTCATATTTATAGGGATTATGTTGAAAATATCACATGTTATATGTCATTTAACACCCATCTTATATTGCATACATATTTTCAGCTTATTTATTTCTCATTTACCCACAAAATTGTACTGTACATTCCTTTAAAGCTTAATTAATTAGATACAATTTTAAAATTGTTAATATTTAATTACTATAATTCAATAAATATGAATTTATTATAACTAAAATTTATGATAATATACTAAGTTTTTCTGAGGTTCACAGGAGGGTCGCCTTTAAAAATGAGTTGCTTACCACCTTATGTGGCACTATAGAATAAACACTGCACTGCTAGCCATAAGGTCACCAGTTCAAACCCATCAGGTAATCTTCAGAAACCTTATACAAGGGTTGTTAGGAGTCAGAACCACTCAACAGCACTTAACAACAATGATAAGACCACCTAAGTACAACATAGAGCTTAAGAGATAATTTGAATATTTGATACAAAACCTTAAGATTTTTGTTTATTGTTTTTCACCCTTCTTCACTTTGTCTTGGGAAAGCTTTGTTGTTGTTAGGTGCTATCGAGTCGGTACCAACCCATAGCGACCTTATGCACAGCAGAACGAAACACTGCCCTATCCTGGGCCAACCTCACTACTGTTGCCACATTTAAATGCATCAATGCTGCCACTTGACCAATCCATCTCATTGGGGTCTTCCTCTTTTTCTCTGTGCCTCCACCTTACCAAACATGATATCCTTCTCCAGCGACTGGTCCCTCCTGACAATATGTCCAAAGTACGAGAGACGAAGTTTGGCCATTTTGGCCTCCAAGGAGCACTCTGGCTGCACTTCTTCCAAAATGGATCTATTGGTTCTTTTGGCAGCCCATGGCACTTTCAATATTCCCCTCCAACACCATAACTCAAAAGCATCAATTGGGTAAGCTATCTGGCTAATAATAGAGAACTGAATGGACATATATGTATGCACTGTGTGCCTGTGTGTGTCTGCGTTTGTGTCTTTCTCTGTGTCTCTGTGTCTGTGTGAGTGTTATATTCCACCTAAGGTTATATTCCTTTCCAAATGAAAAAAAAAGAAGGAAAAACCTACCAAATTTGTGTTTGGATTCAAAATGATTATTGTATTTCTTCAGAATTCTAAAATTCTGTAGATATGCTGAAGAAGAGGCTTTTTCCTGAAAGGTGTACAGAATCAGTATTTGATGGAAAATATATTAAAATGTCACTATCGTGCCCATTTTACACTTGAAATTTCATATCAAGAAAGTTTGCTTCTCTCTGAAGAACAAATCTCAAGGGGTAGTTAAAATTAGGGTACCTTCAATTCGTTCCTATATGCCTTAAGGGTGCACTGTGTTTCCAACTGACAGACCTTTATGTCTCTTCTTTGGAATTGCATTTCAGACAGTCTCCTGAATCACCACAGAAAATCACCATGATTAATCAATGAAGGCCAGCAAAATGAAAGAAGAGCCACTTGTCTGTGCTCAGTTCCTTTGATGCAATACATATAAAGCAGGATTGAGTTTTATGAGTTTGAAACCTAAATTCAATTACAACCTGAACTTTTTATATATGGAACTGATTATATTTGGGTTTAGAGCTCTGTCCACACAGAACTTTTCTTAAAGTAGATGGCAAAGAACTGATCAGAATTAATAACAGAACTATTCAAATTATTTTTGGAAATATATTCCTGGTGTGGTGCTATAGGATAAGCATTAGACTGATAAGCACAAAGTTGGTGGTTCAAATCCACTTGCTGCTCCTTGGAAGCACTGTATAGGGTCCTTATGAGTTGGATCTGACTCTATGGCATTTGACTACAAAAAAAATTAGTGTTCTTGTAGATACCTCATTATTATATGGAAGATTAATAAGTGGAAATCTTGACTAGCCTGTTCTGCTCACTTCAGTGACAGTAGTTCAACTATTGGTCAATTGGGATCTTAGCAAATAGAAACATAAAGACTTGATCACATCTGAAACGTTCAAACACATTTTCTCATTTCAGTAAATAGAGTCTTTGTGAGTGACCTGTACTTAAAAAAAAAAAAATACTTTTCTTAATTCCTCTACAAAAAAAAAAAAAACACAAAAACATCCAAAAAACTGAAAGAGAGAGAGAAAGATAGAGAATGCATTTTATTGTGTGTAGGCACATAGGACATCCTCTTCTTCAGTTATGGTTAATGTTTTTTGATTCTTTACTGATTTATAAAATCCTTTTTATGAGAGCTATCAGCCATCTTTAGATGCCATCTGGATATCTCTTCAAGTGCAATTGTTGGGTGCCATTGAGTCAGTCCTGACCCATAGTGACCCTGAATACAACAGAACAAATCATCGTCTGGTCCTGTGCCATCCTCACAATTGTTGCTACACTTGAGCACATTTCTGCTGCCACTGTGCCAAGCCATCTTGTTGGGCATCTCCCTCTTTTTCACTGACCATCCACTTTACTAAGTATGCTATCCTTCTCCAGGGATTGGTCCTTGTGGATAATATGTCCAAAGTATGAGAGACGAAGTCTGGCCCTCCATGTGTCTAATAGCATTCTGGATGTACTTCCTCCAACACAGACTTGTTTGTCCTTCTGGCAGTCTGTGGTGCTTTTAATATTCTTCACCAACACTATAACTCAAATGTATCAATTACTGTATGTTCTCCCTTGTTTATTGTCTAACTTCAATATGCATATGAGGCTATTGAAAATACCATGGTTTGGGCCAGGAGCACCTTTTTACTCAAACTGGCATCTTTGCTCTTGAACACTTAAAGGAGGTCTTGTATAGCAGATTTGCCCAATACAATACGTACTTAAATTTTTGATTGCTGCTTCCATGAGTGTTGATGGTGGATCCAAGCAAAATGAAGTCAGACAAGTTATCTTTTATCCATGAATCATGACATTACTTATTAGTACAGTGTGGTGATTTTTGTATGCTTTATATTAATGAGCAACCCATACTGAAAGCAGTGTTCTTTGATATTCATCAGTAAGTATTTTAAGTCCTCTTCAGTTCAACAAGCAAGGTTGTATCAGGTGCATATTGCAGGTTGAGCGTGAGTCTTCACTTAATTCTATGCCACATTATTCATCACATAATCCATCTTCATACATTATTCACAGTTTGAATAAGTATGGAGAAAGTATACAACTCTGGCACCCAGCTTCCTGTAAGGTGATCTAACTCCATTAAATTTGGGTATTATGTGCTATACATTAGTTTGCTCCTCATAAGCTTTGTGTCCTCAGTTAAAATCCCAAATTGTGACAATTATCAACTGTGTACAAACACTGAAATAGCAGTTCTTCATTTTAATTGAGACAGAAAATACTTGTTGTAGTTAGGTGCCATAGAGTCAGTTCTGACCCATGACTACCCTATGCACAACAGAACCAAACACCACCCAGTCCTGGGACAACCTCACAATCATTGCCACACTTGAGTCCATTGATGTTGCCACTTTTCCAATACATCTCACTGGGGGTCTTCCTCTTTTTCTCTGATCCTCCAACTTACAAGACATGATATCCTTCTCCAGCGACTGGTCCTTCCTGACAGTATGTCCGAAGTATGAGAGATGAAGTTTAGCCATCCAGGCCTCCAAGATCTGTTGGTTTTTTGGGCAGCACATGGTACTTACAATAATCTCATCTAACACCATAACACAAAGGCATCAATTCTTCTACAGTCTTCCTTATTCACTGTCCAGTTTTCGCATGCATATGAGATTATTGAAAATACCATGGCTTGGGTCAGGCACACTTTAGTTCTCAGCCTGACATCTTTGCTCTTCAACACTAAAATGGTTTTGTACAGCTGATTGCCTGATGCAGTACATCATCTGATTTCTTGACTGCTGCTTTCATGAGTGTTTGTGGTTGATCCAAAAAGAATGAAGTCCTTGACAACTGCAATCTTTACTTTGTTGATGAGAATGTTGTTTATTGGTTGAGTGGTGAGGATTTTTGTTTTCTTCAAATTGAGATGCAATCCACACGGAAGGCTGTGGTCTTTGATCTTAATCACTAAGTATTTTAAGTCCTCTTCACTTTCAGCAAGCAAGGTTGTGTCATCTGCGTATCACAAGTTGTTAATGATTTTTATTCTAATCCTGATACCATGTTTGTTTGTTTTTTCATATAACCCAGCTTCTCAGATTAATAGCTCACCATATAGGTTGAATAAGTATGGTGAAAGAATACAACCCTGTCGTACACCTGTCTTAATTTTAAACCATTCAGTGTTCCCATGTTCTGTTTGGAAAACTGCCTCTTGGTCCGTGTACAGATTCCTCATGAGCACAATTAAGGATTCTTGCTTGGCAGGTTTTTTGTTTTTTCTTTCATGGTTTTATATATGTCTCCCCATTGCCTTCTTGCTTGTATGATTTCTGCTGAGCGATCCGAGCTTAATCTGACTTGCTTGCCTTCGTATGTAACACTTCTCTTTTTTCTAGCTGCTTTCAGGATTCTCTCCTTATCTTTGATAATGGAGCGCTTGATTATGATATTTCTATGTGATTTTCTTTTTGGGTCTGTCCTTCCTGGGATTCATTGAATTTCTTGAATGTCTATCTTTTCACTTTAGGATGTTGGAGAAATTTTCTTCCAGCAGTTCTTCAATTATTTTTTCTGTGGACTTGTGTGATTCTTTCAGTTCTGAATGCTGATAATTTTTTACGTTATTCCTCTTCATGTTGTCCAACATGAATCTTAGATCTTCAGATTTTTTTTTATACTTTTTTCTGTTTGCTTTGTTCTATCTTAGTGGGATTGAGAGATTTGTCTTCCAGCTCACTAGTTCTGCCTTCCATCTCTTCTTATCTACTCCTTTGCCCTTTCAGTGTATTGCCTATTTCTGATATTCTATTATTGATCAAACTAGACCTCTTTCTGTAGGTTTTGAATTGTTTCCAATGCTATAGCTATCTTATTTGATTGTTCCTGTAGCACTTTCTTGACTTCTTCCTTATTTTTCTCAATTCCGTTGTAAAGTGTTTTGAAATTATAATCATTTTTCTGAATTCCTTCTCAGGCATTTCCAAGGTCTGCCCTTCTTCCAGAATTTAGTCCAGGTCTACCTCTTGGTTATTTGGCTCAGACATTTTATCTTGTTTCTTGACATGTGCTTATATGGTCATCTGCTTTTGCTTCTTGGACATGTTTAGTGGTTAATACTTAATTAAGTTTGTGTTTTGGTATTTTTTTATACTTTCTTATTGTCTCCAGGTAGATGTGATCTAGATGTGGGCTTCCCTTTTCACTCTTCTTATTGCTTAACTCAGAGTAACTTTCACAGGTGTTGTCTACCTCCCTGATGTATGGCAGTTGGTATTGGTTCTTGACTCGATTTTGGTGTTTTATAGAGTGTGATTATAGCTTGACTATATGGCAGTAGTTGCTGTCTCTTCTTGGGTAATATAGGGAAAGAAAGAGTTTCCCAAAGGTAAAAGGGGAGCATAAACAGCAAACAGTGATAGCCAAAAAAAAAAAACCCAAGAAAAACAAAACAAAAAAACACCAAAACAACAAAACTAGATTGGAGACTGTGGTCTATAATCATAGAAAAGGGAGAGGAGGGAGAGAATTAAAAAAAAAAAAAAAAGCCTAATATGAGTGTGACTTTACTGTCCTCTTTCAGCTTCTTGCCTTCAAAGCTGCCTGATAGATTTCAAGATGCCATTGTTGGTTGTTACGCTGTACCTTAGGATTTAATTTTATTTTTGGCCTGTTTTGTTTTCAAACTCTCTTTTCCACTCCACACACCTTGTTCTGGGCTTTTCCCTATTAAAAAAAACAGTTCAGGGCCAGCTCTTGGGCTGAGAGTACCTGTGCGCATGGATGGCAGAAGAACCCACCAGTGGTGGAGGTGTGGGGTGTCCACTCTCTGAGGTACACCCTCTAGTCACCAGAAATGAGGTATGCAAATAGTGGGGGCCAATGAACAGATACCCCCAAAAAAGAATGTCAGAACAAAGCAAAACCAACAAAATGTATTGTCCACCTTTGTTCTGAGGTTCTCACAGTGTTATTCTGGGGTGGGTCTGTTCCCCGACTTGGTCTTTCCATTTGGTCTCACCCAAGTTGTCGGCTCTGGGCTGCCAAGCCTGGCAGATTCAAAAGTACGTGATTTCTTACGTCCAATACAAGTTCCACTAGCTATAAGTCTTCATTCTTTTAAAATATTCCTACCTATGTGGCTGTGAACCACATGGTCAGCAGTTCGAAACTACCATGAGGCATTCTGCACCCGTAAAAATTTACAGCCTCAGAAGCCCTGTACAGGATCGCTATGAGTCGGAACTGACTCCACAGCACACAGCCACCAGCCACCACCTATGTGGTTCAGAGTTTTGGAGCGCTAACCTGAAACTGCTTCACCTGATATTTTGTGGTATTGCTGAAGGCAAACTTCACTGCACCTGTACCCTATCCACCATCAAGCCCCGCTTCAGATATGCTCTTTTTGACAATGAATGCAACAGCATATACTCTTTTTGACAATGAATGCAATGTCATTCCCGGCATAGTAAGCAATGTGGTTTCCAGATTCAAAATGGCCAATACCAGTCCATTTTAGCTCACTAATGCCTAAAATATTGATGCTTATGCATTCCATTTCATTTTTGACAATTTCCAATTTTTCTAGATTCATAATTCGTACATTCCATGTTCCAATTATTAATGGATGGTTACAGCTGTTTCTCTTCATTTTCATCTGTTCCTTATCAGCAAATGAAGGTCCCACGGGCTTTACTCTGACAGGCTTTACTCCATTCGCTTTGAGGAGGCAGCTCTTCCCCAGTCACATTTTGAGTGCCTTTCAACCTGAGGAACTCATTTTCTGGCAGAATATCAGACAGCTTTTCTCTGCTATTCATAAGTAGGGTTTTTCAGTGACTAAATGTTCAGAAGTAAGTCATCACTCTTTCTTCCTAGTCTGTCTTCGACTGGAAGCCCATTTGAAACCTGTCCACCATGGGTGACCCTGCTGGTTATTTAAAATACCCATGGCATACCTTCCAGAATCACAGCAACTTATAAGCCACCACAGTACTACAAATTGACAGATGAGTGGTGGAGAAAACACTTAGAGAATCTAAAATAACCATGAAACTACCTTCTGGAAGATGCATATAGTTATTCTTCTGTATGTTTTTGTACACACGTTTAAGGTAATAGGTCTGATACTCCTTTCCTGATCCCAAATTAAAAACAGAGAAAAAAAAATCAAATATACTCCCTTGGTACTAAATCAATTTGGCCTTAAGAAGTTAACTTTATAGCACGACTTCTTAAACTTAGGTTTTGTAATTCCAAGAAGGTCACTATTTCTGGGTGTTTTTTGTTAAAAAGTAACACTTATAACAGCAAATGGTCTGATCTCCATTTTCTATGTCATACAAAATATTATAGCTTAGAATCATTGTTGTAAAAGTCTTAGAAATATCCCATTAGGTCTTCTGGTATCAGGATATTAGTTGTAAAATAAGCCATATTAAAATCAAATATGGTTTTCCTAGCATAAAGATTTACAGCTTCAGAAACCCTACAAAGGGAGGCTATGAGTCAGAACTGACTCAACATCCAACAACCACCAACACTACCACTTAGACATTTCTGATCACTTGCAATCCATCTATTGATATACCATTATATCATACCTTACTTGGGAATCATCCCATTATGTTATTGTACATAAACTTATATTTGACATGATTATTTTACTTGGATACATAAACAACGCTCAGGGAAGTAGCAGTCAAGAAATCAAATAAGCATGTTGCATTGGGCATATCTGCTGCAAAACCTTATTTGAAATGTTAAAAATCTGTGATGTTACTGAACACTAAGGATGTTTCTGTTTTTAAGTGCTTTCAAGTCAGTGCTAACTCATAGCTACCCTGTATAGAGTTATCTAGGAGCAACTTGTGGGTTTCAACTGCCAACCCTATGGTTCTCAGTGCAGTGCTTATCCTACAGCTCTACACAAGAAGTCTGAAGACTAAGGTAGATCTGACCTATGCCATGGCACTTGAATCACCTCATATACGTATAAAAGCTGGACAATGAATAAAAGGTACAGGAGAAGAGTTAATGCATTGAATGAGATGTATAGGCAAATATTACTTGCCAAAACACTGTCAGAAAAACAAATATATCTGTCTTCTAATAAGTATAGCCATAATTCTCCTTCAAAGCCAGAATGGCAAGAGTTCATCTCTCCTACTTAGATATGCTATTAAGAGGACCAGTCCTTGGAGAAGAACATAATGTTTCGTAAAGTAGGTAGTGGTGATGGTGTGCCATGGTGTTGATTCTGACTCATAGTGACCTTATACGGGGTTTCTGAGGATGTAAATCTTTACAACAGAAAATCTCATCTTTCTCCTCCAGAATGCCTGGTGGACTGAACTGTTGACCTTGTGATTAGCAGCCCAGTGAGTATCCTATTATGATATCAGGGTTTCTTAGATAAAGTAGAACATCAGCAAAAAAGAACTTAAATGAGATGGACTGATACAGTAATTTTAAAGGCGTGCTCAAACATAGCATTTGTGAGGATGGCATAGGATTGGTCAGTGTTTCGTTCTTTTGTACATACATTGGTATTAGTTGGAACTGACTCAACAGAACTTAACAACAACAACAACGATTAATGGGTATTTTTATCAAGACACTGGAGCTCTAGTGGTTATGTGTTGGGCTGCTACTCTCAAGGTCAGCAGTTTGAAACTGCCACCCATTCTATGGGAGAATGATGAGACTTTTGCTCCTGTAAAGATTTACAGTCTCAGAAACTTTATGTTGTTGTTATCAGGTGTCATCAAGTCGGAACCGACTCATAGTGACCCATGCACAGCAGAACGAAACAATGTCCGATCCTGGGCCAACCTCACTACCGCTGCCACACTTGAATCCATCAATGATGCCACCTGGCCAGTCCATCTCGTTGGGGGTCTTCCTCTTTTTCTCCGACTCTCCCTCTTACCCAGCATGACATCCTTCTCCAGTGACT
>NW_006408593.1:6345126-6362555 GCF_000296735.1 Chrysochloris asiatica | reverse complement strand
GTTGGGTCACCTCTCTTTGGAATGGGCACAAATATGGATGTCTTCTAATCAGTTGGCCAGATAGTTGTCTTCCAAATTTCTTGGCAGAGATGAGTGAGTGCCTCCTGTGCTGCCTCACTTTCTTGAAAGATTTCAGAAAACTTATACGGGGTTACTATGAGTCTAGAAAACACATGCACTAGTCAAAAAATCATTATGCTCTCCAAATTGCAGAGTAGCTAGAGCAGTCTTTTTCTGGGTGTGGGGGGGGGGGAGAAAGAAAGAATTAATAGAATATTTGGTATTGATGAAATTTCATTTGGTAGAAAGGAAAAATGAGAATTTTCTAGACTGGGCTATAGCAAATTTCCAATGAAACAAATTAATGAGAGAATCCTTGAAAGCCAGATTGTCTGCACCTTTGGTTCCAGCTGCATCTTTGTTGTACTCTGGCTAATTACCTTTGATTATGAAGTAGTGTTGCTTCTATCACGTCATTTGCTCACCTGCATAGTTTTAATGATAACAATGCCTTTGTTAAACTCAATTAAGCAAATAATACAAAGCAGTTTAGGAAAAGAAAATTAATAAAACCATAAAAAAATATTAAAAGATGTTGAGACTGACAGAAATGTCATATTTCTATCTATTAAAAAGTAGAGAAAAATGCATATTGAAGGAATGTGATATTTGAAAAATTAATGTCTGAGAATATTCAATTTTGTTTTTAGAAAAGTAAAACCTCAAAATTGAGCAGTCACAAAGTAGACTAAAAACACACTATCAAATGAGAACAAAACTAGATTAATTAATGCAATAATTAAGGACAACAGCAGTAAGTAAAGATGTGAAGAATCTCCAGAAAAAAGCAGATGATCTAAATTGCAACAAGAGAATGCTGGTATCAGAATCCCATCAACTACAGAGTTTCAAGCAGATAGGGAAGCAATGATTTTAAAGTATTAAAGGAAAAGAACTAAGGATTTTAAACATAGTATTTTAGAGCTAAATTCACTCATCATTTAAATGTGAAAGTGAAATAAAGGTATGTGTCACTCACTGTTACCAATAGGATTCTGCCTCACCGTGATCCTGTACATGGTTTCCCAGGTGGTAATCTTTTACAGGAACAGAAGACCTCATCTTACCACAGAGTAGCTAGTGAATTTGAACCACAAACCTGTGGTTAGCGATCCAATTCAGTGCTTATCCTACAGCACCGCACCAGAGCTTATCATCACACAGACAAGGCTTCCCCAATTTTACTGCATAGAAAGGCTCTTTGAAAATATTCTCAGAAGAAGTTAGTTAACCAGGTGTTGACAAATCTTTCTTTAAAGCACCAGATATTATGAAGTGCATAAAAGTTTACAGATCACATAGAGGTATTATTTTGTTTTAACAACTCCTGTAGTGCTGTAGGATAAGCACTGGGCTGCTAATTGCAATATTGGCAGTTCTAACCCACCAGCTGCTCCTTGGAAAACCTATACGGGGTCACTATGAGTTGGAACCATCTCTGCGGCACTTGACAACAACAATGATTTATAGTTCACACATAGTTCTCAGTGTGTGAACTCTGAGAAATGAACTCCTTTGCTAGACTGCCTTGTATTAGTAGAATTGACCTGCTCAGTTCTAACCAAGAATGTAACTTTACTTATGGGGAAGAAATGGGTAGCAAGGAGGAGAGACTAAAATTCGAGTCTAACCCCAATTTGTTACTAAATTCCAAGGTTTGATAAATCATGTGAGGAAAAAAGGAAAGAAATAGCAAAAACAGAAAGAAGAGAGAAAGCAAATATAGTGCTTTTAATTACTTAGTGTAGCCCTTCTTGCCATTGCCTATAGTTATGGTCCTTTATGTTAACAGGCAGTGAGTTTTCAGTTATGTTAGAAGTAGGATAAAGATGGGATCTATTCTAAATCCTTACCGTACTAGCAGGTGTGACTCGTCATCACTCATAATTTATTTGCTAGTACGGTCTGCATCAAACATATAGGAATGCTTTGACATAGTTCTCTTTCTTACTGGGAATCCTGCATCTGGCTCATCTCGATCTGACCTTCAGTTTTTGAATCAACAGTCTGCCACTTGGTCTGCTGATTTGGGTTCTTCTGTCCCTGCAAAATATGTGGATGAGGAGAATCCTACAGACTGAGGTCTAATCTATGAATTTATGACTTGCTAGCCTCCACAAGAGCTCTGGTAGCATAGTGGTTATGAATTGGGCTGTTAACCTCAGGGTCAGCAGTTTGAAACTACCAGCTGTTCTACAGGAGAAAGATGAGGCATTCTGCTCCCGTAAAGATTTACAACCTTGTAAACCCTGTGAAGGGTTGCTATGAGTTGGAACCAACTCTACAGCACATAACAACAACAACAACAAGCATCCATATCAGTGTGAGCCATTTCCTTGACAGTTCATGGGTTCTGGGATGTATTGCAGCATATAGCAGAGCCCTGGGACATGAGGGAGAATACTGAGGGAGGAGTGGTGATTGACATCAGAGATTATAGAGTGGTATTGCATCTTAGAAATCAAACATTAGGGATGTCTTTAACCCCCCTCCTCATAGGGATAAGCCTAATGCTGATCCCCTTTAATAAAATAATTTTTGCACCTAGAAAGAAAGAAATGGAAGGGCAAACCTAGTTTTGTGCAGGCCAGTGTCTTATGTTGCTCATTTGTGACTCCTGAAGGATATCAAAGGCAAAAAGCTTAGACCAAATTTTGGGAAGCATTTTGTCTCCTCAGTGCCTATGATAGTATACACCTTCGAATGCTATTCCCTGAGCCTTTACTTTTTAGGGAGCCAGTTTGGGAAGCAGGATGACTGCAGAGTGGTCAGGCAGCAGCATATTGGTAAGTCACAAAGTATTTGTGAATGAATGTACACAAATGGAGGCAGTAGAGAGAAATAATGATGGGATCAATGGATGAAAAAGAATCTTTCTCATCACCTAATCAAATATTTTATGAGGGCTCATATCCTATAATTAGGGAAATCTGTTTCACAAGACCTCTTGAAAGTGTTCAACTGCAAAGATGTCAGTTTGAGGACTATGGTGTGCCTGACCCAAGCCATGGTAATTTTAGTAGCCTCATATTCATATATGTGTGGATCATGACAAGCTATGGACGACATTGAGAAGTATGAGTATTCCAGAACACTTAATTGTGCTCATGAGGAATCTGTACCTGGATCAAGATGCAGTTGTTTGAACTGAACATGGGAACACTGAATGGTTTAAAATTAAGAAAGGTATGCAATAAGGTTGTATTCTTTCACCATACTTATTCAACTTGTATGCTGAGCAAATAATCTGGGAAGCTGGGTTATAAGAAGAAAAATGTGGCATCAGGATTGTAGGAAGGCTCATTAACAACCTGCAATATGCAGATGATACAACCTTGCTTGCTGAAAGTGAAGAGGACTTAAAATATTTACTGATGAAGATCAAAGAGCACAGCCTTCAGTAAGGGTTACATCTCAAAATCCTCACCACTGGACCAATAAACAACATTCTTATCAACGGAGAAAAGATTGAAGTTGTCAAGGACTTCATTCTTCTTGGATCAACTATCAACATTCATGGAAGCAGCAATCAAGAAATCAAATGGCGTTTTGCATTGGGCAAATCTGCTGCACAAGACCTTTTTAAAGTGTTAAAGAGCAAATATTCAGCTTGAGCACTAAGGTGCGCCTGACCCAAGCCGTGGTATTTTCAGTAAAGTTATATGCATGAGAAAGCTGGACAGTGAATAAGGAATACCACAGAAGAATTGATGCTTTTGAGTTATGGTGTTGGAGGAGAATATTGAAAGTGCTATGGGCTGCCAAAAAAACCAATAGATCCATTTTGGAAGAATTGTTAGCCAGAGTGTTCCTTGGAGTGTTAGCCAGAGTGTTCCTTGGAAGCCAAGATGGTCAAACTTCTTCTCTCATACTTTGGACATATTGTCAGGAGGGACCAGTCGCTGGAGAAGGATATGTTTGGTAAGGTGGAGGATCAGAGAAAAAGAGGAGGACCCCCAACGAGATGGATTGACAGCATCAATAGACTCAAGTGTGGCAACAGTAATGAGGTTGGCCCAGGATCAGGCAGTGTTTTGTTCTGCTGTGCATACGGTCACTATGGGTTGGTACTGACTCGATGGCACCTAACAACAACAACATATTCATGTCAAAGGTGGACAGTGATTTAGGAAGACCACGGATGAAATTGATGCATTTGAGTTATGGTGTTGGAGAAGAATATTAAAAGTACCATGGACTGCCAGAAAAACAAACAAATCAATGTTGGAAGAAGTATAGCTAGAATGTTACTTAAAAGCCAGACTAGCAAGAAGAGTCACTCATACTTTGGACAACTATATCATACTTGATCAAGTGGAGGGTCAGTGAGAAAGAGGAAGCTCCCCAATGAGATGGATTGGTACAGAGAGAGTAGAAATGGACTCAAGTGTAACAGTATTGAAGATGACACAGGACCGGGCAGTGCTTCATTCTGTTGTGTATAGCGTCACATGATTCAGAGGTTTCTCAACAGCACCTAACAATAGCAACAACATATAATATAAACTATATTTTCAATTACTTTTGATAACATTTCTCTCCCATACCCTTGCTGTATTGTTCATATCACTAGCATCGTCAAAGCAATTGACAAATGTTGTGCTATTAAGGAATGTACCTTTTCTGGTTTATTCCCACGTGGAATTTTGTAAATTTCTAGCCTTAACATATAGATACCATACTTATTCAAACTGTGTGCTGAGCAAATAATTTGAGAAGTTGGGTTCTATGAAGAAAAACACGGCATCAGGAATTGAGGAAGACTCATTACAACCTGCGATATGCAGATGATACAAGCTTGCTTGTTGAAAGTGAAGAGTACTTAAAATATTTACTGATGAAGATCAAAGAGCACAGCCTTCAGTAAGGTTTACATCTCAAGGTAAAGAAAACAAAAATCCTCACCAGTGAACCAGTAAACAACATTCTTATAAATGGAGAAAAGATTGAAGTTGTCAAGTACTTCATTCTTTTTGGATCAACTATTAACACTCATGGAAGCAGCAGTCAAAAAATCAAAGGATGTATGGCATTAGGCAAATTTGCTGCACAAGACCTTTTTAAAGTGTTGAAGAGCAAAGATGTCAGCTTGAGGAATAAGGTATGCCTGACCCAACCTATGGTATTTTCAATAAATTTATATGCATGTGAAAGCTAGACAGTGAATAAGGAAGACCATAGAAGAATTGATGCATTTGAGTTATGGTGTTGAAGGATAATGTGGAAAGTGCCATGGGCTGTCAGAAGAACAAATAGATCTGTGTTGGGAGAAGTGCAGCCAGAGAATTCGTTGGAGGCTAGGATGGCCAAACTTCGTCTCTCATACCTTGGATATATTGTCAGGAGGGACCAGGCACTGGCAAAGGATATCATGCTTGGTAAGGTGGAGGCTCAGAGAAAAAGAGGCAGACCCCCAGCAAGATGTATTGGCAAAGTGGCAGCATCAATGGGTTCAAGCGTAATAACAATTGTGACGTTGGCCCAGGATCAGGCAGTATTTCCTTCTGTTGTGCATAGGATCGCTATGTGTTGGTTCAGACTCGATGGCACCTAACAACAACAACAACATAGACATAATATTTAGAGTGATAATTTTCTCTGCCAAAGACACAGGTTAAGGTAATGACAAGTACATGTTAACTAGTTTAGGGCTTTGAACACAGCGTTTTGGAGGAGAAAAATTAATCTTTGAATAGATGTAATTTCAAAATATTCCCCAGAGTATATAAATATTGTCATTGATGTAGCCATTGATCCCTTGTGAACATACCCCAGCTACTATGCAGATATCTTAAGTGGCTATGACAGAGACATAAGTTCAGCCATGTTCAGGTCTATCTTGGTCTGTCCAGAGCATTCTTTGCCATTATCTTATGGCATGAACCTAAGGGTACTCTTGCTGTTGAATTTGTATCAACCTATTTTGTGGGGTATTTAAGACAGCTGTCTTCTTTTTTATGCCAAGTAATGCACAGTATAGATTATCCCCTCCAAACTGCACACTCCCCATAGTTAACTCTGTTCTAGAAATAGCTATTTTATAACTGCTGCAAATGAAAATACTCTGCCCCTGAAGTAGTCACTTGACAAGAGACTGTAACATCTCATCTCTTAAATGGATAATGTTTAAAAACAGCCTCTACTTCTTTTCCCTGTGAAAGACTGTTTCACTGAATGGACATTGTCTTGAGTTGTATTGAGGAAATGTGCATTGACTCAGCAGCACTTTGACCATGTCTAACTCCTATTGCTCTGTTCCCTGGAGCATAGGAATGTGCATGACTTAGCAGACTGGGGGCAATAATCATAGAACTCAGAGTGGGTTGGCAGCACCAGAATGTCTAAGAATATGCTAAGCCCATAGTATCCATTTTTTCCAAATTCACCTCTTAAGAGGCTAATGATGCTTTTGAGAACAAGCGTAATAGTCCCTAATTCCTTGGATGTTCATTGTGAAATGCTATTATCCATGCTAAAATAATTTGCTATTAATATGGATGTAATACACAATGTTATCAAAATTTCCACTGTAATGCAGCCTTCATAAATGTCTATTACCTTTTCAACAGCTTCTGTGTCTATAGTTTGAATTAACTTCTTTGAAGCTGAATGAATATTATTTTGTACAGCACAGTGTATAGTTGCAAATGGAGATGGGGCTGAGGGAGCATTAGTTACTCATATAGGTGATGCCTTCAATCTCATGTTTATATGGTCCATGAGTACACAATAACAGCTGCACAAGGTCTCTTAATTATTAAAATCTCAGTAGAAAAAAAAAAAAAAAGGAAAGGAAAAACAAAAGCAAAACACCACCTCCACCTGAATGCTTATTTGCAATTTACTTCAGTTCAATGCTATCAAATTAATATGTTGAACATGTCTGGTTAGATGTTCCCTTGTTTTAATGCCTGTAACAAAAGTAGCATTGTTTTGTCCTATCAAGTTTTGTATGCATGAGGCAAAAAATGTTCTGTACCTAAGAAACAAGGCCAAGTCAGAAACAAGTGCATGTTAACAGACTTGAGGTCTTTGGATATAGGGATATAGAAGAGAAAATTAATCTTTGGATAGATAGTATTTCAAAATACAGATGATTAAAATTTTACCTTCAACTTCACAAATACATTTGAAAGACCAGGATACCACTAAACAGAATGTGAAACCTCGGCAAATATATTTTTAAATTTTTTTATGTTTTCAAATCCACTTTATTAATTAATGTGCCCAGCAGACTTTTGCCCTTTTGATATAGTATTCCATGTCTCATCTCCCCTATTTGACTATGAACTCAAGGTCAGGAAGAAAATCTTAGTCATCTCTGTATAAACTTCAGTGTCTCACATGTTATTTTGTACCAAGTAAACTCCCAGAAGCTAACTGTTGAAAAAAATGTATGACTGTATAGTAAAATATTAAATGAAACCAGGTAAAATTATAGATATTTAACCACTTTGACTTATAAACTGTTGACTGATATTGGTTCAATATAATGTGCAGTCTTTAACAAGTAGGTAAAATAATCCTGATGAAATCATTGGATGATACCTTTGATATCCAATGCAAATAAAATTTTACTAAAGGTAATACAGAAATGGCTGCAAGCATACATTGACAGAGAACTTCCAGAGGTTCAAGCTGGTTTCAGAAGAACGAGGGATATCATTGCTGATGGCGGATGGTTCTTGGCTGAAAGCAGAGAATGTCAGAGAGATGTTTACCTGTTCATTATTGACTACACAAAGGCTTTTGATTGTGTGGGTCATGACAAGCTATGGACAACATTGTGAAGTATGAGTATTCTGGAACACTTAATTGTGCTCGTGAGGAATCTGTACATAGACCAAGAGGCATTTGTTCAAACAGAACATGGGAACACTAAATGTTTTCAAACTAAGAAAGGTGTGTGACAGAGTTGTATTCTTTCACCATACTTGTTCAACCTGCAGGCAGAGCAAATAATCCCAGAAGGTGTTTTATACGAAGAAAAATGTGGCACCAGGATTGGAGGAAGACTCATTAACAACCTGTGATATGCAGATGATACAACCTTGCTTGCTGAAAGTGAAGAGGACTTAAAATACTTAGTGATAAAGATCAAAGACCACAGCCTTCAGTATGGATTGGACCTCAATGTAAAGAGAAGAAAAATCCTTTCCATTGGATGAATAAACAACATTCTTACCCACTGAGAAAAGATTGAAGTTGTCAAGGACTTCATTTTTGGGGGATCAACTATCAATGCTCATGGAAACAGCAGTCAAGAAATCAAATAATGAACAACACACCTCTTTCTCTGGGCACATTCTGGTACACTTTAAGATAATTCAATCTATTCTTTATTGAAGTTTGGTTTAGAAGCTTTCTGGATTCCCTGTCTGCACTCGTTCACTAGTGGAAGCACGAAGAGTGAGCATCCCAGGAACTGACTCCAAGACATGGTATGGAAGGCAGTGGTTGTTCTGAAAATTTCCTGACTACAGACCCACCCTTAAACCTAGGAAAAAAATCCTTCTGCTCCTGCAAGCATCTCCTGTATACTGCTGCCTCCAGATTACACTGGATGGAACAATCGCTTCCTAGCACTCGCGGCTTTTTCCCACCCTGCTTCTACTGTTCTCATTCTGACCCTACTCAAGCAGCTTCTCAATGGCAGGTGGTGTCATGAATAATAATTATTCAAAAGGTGTCATTGAATTACACTGTATCATCAATTCTTCCAGTCACACTGAAGTCACTGAGTCATCAAGTTAGGTACCAATTCATAGCAACCCTATGGACAATAGAATGAGACATTACCCAGTCCTGAGTAAATATTAAAATCGTGGTTATACCTGAACCCATGGCTGCTGCTACTGTACCAATCTGTTCCATTGGTGGTCTTCCTTTTTTTTTCTGACTCTGCACTTGCCTAAACATGATATACTTCTCCAGGGATTGATCTCTCCTGACATTATATCTGAAGTATGGGAGATGAAGTCTGTTGATGACATCTAGCAGTACTTCTTCCAACACAGATCTGTCTGGTCTTTTGGCAGTCCATGGTAATTTTAATATTCTCTCCTAACACCATAACTCAAATGTGTCAATTTTTCTAGGGTCTTCCTTATTCAATGCCCAACTTTCACATGCATATGACTTTATTAAAAATACCATGGCTTGGTTTTGTTGTTGTTATGTGTCATGGAGTCGATTCCGACTCATAGCGACCCTGTATAGGGTTTCCAAGGCTGTAAATCTTTACGGGAGCAGAAAGCCTCATCTTTCTCCTGCAGAACAGCTGGTAGTTTTGAACTGCTGACCCTGAAGGTGGCAGCCTGATTTAGGTGCACATTAATCCTCACCTGACATCTTTGTTCTTCAACACTTTAAAAGAGATCTTGTGCCACAGATGTGCCTAATGCAATACATCCTTTGATTTCTTGACTGATGCTTCCGTGAGTGTTGATGGTTGAACTGAGCAAAATGAAGTCTTTGACAACTTCAATTTTTTTTTCTCCAATTGTATACATTTTGCTTATTGTTCCTGTGGTGAGGTTTTTTGCTTTCTTTTTATTGAGATGCAGGCCATACTGAAGGTCATGGTCTGTCATCTTTGTCAGTATTTTAAGTCCTCTTCACTTTCAGTAAGCAAGGTTGAATCATCTGTTTATTGCAGGTTGTTAATGAGTCTTCCTCCAATATGATGAAGCCATGTTTTCCTTCTTGTATTATTTGCTCAGAATACAGATTGAATAAGGTGAAAGAAAGCAACCCAGAGGCATACCTTTCCTAATTTTAAACCTTTCAGTGTTCCCTTATTCTATTCAAACAATTGCCTCTTTGTCTATGTACAGGTTTCTCATGACCATAATTAAGTGGTCTGGAATACTCATACTTCACAATGTTGTACAAAGTTTGTTGTGATTTACACACTAAACAGCCTTTGTGCAGTCAATTAAGAGGAAAAGAAAAGAATCAAATGACGTACTACTTTAAGCAAATCTGTTGCACAAGACCTTTTTAAAGTGTTGAAAAGCAAAGGTGTCAGCTTGAGGACTAAGGTGCGCATGACCCAAGCCATGGGATTTTTAATAACCTCATATACATGTGAAAGCTGGACAGTGAATAAGGAAGACCACAGAAGAATTGATGCTTTTGTATATGGTGTTGGAGGAGAATATGGAAAGTGTCATGGGCTGCCTAAAGAACCAATAGATCCGTTTTGGAAGAAGTGCAGCCAGAGTGCTCCTTGGAGGCCAAGATGTCAAAGCTTCGTCTCTCATACGTCGGACATATTGTCAGGAGGGACCATTCACTAGAGAAGGATATCATATTTGCTAAGGTGGAGGATCAGAGAAAAAGAGAAAGACCCCAATGAGATTGATTGGCAAAGTGGCAGCATCAATGGGATCAAGTGTGGCAACAATTGTGAGGTTGGCCCAGGACCAAGCAGTGTTTCATTCTGTTGTGCATAGGATTGGTATGAGTCATGAGTCAGTACTGACTCAATAGCACCTAACAACAACAATGATGACAACATGCTGATTTCTCAAACAGAACCTCTATTCTATTTGCATTAGAACTCTCCTAATTTCCTTAAGATATGTTACCACAAGTGTTACAGTTGTTCCCCTTATTAATTAGTTCTGGTTACTTTCGGCCTTATGCTTAGTATTCTAAGTAGGATGTATAAAAGTTCTTATGTCAAGTCTTCAGAAATTAGCTAATAAACCAGATGCTGTTTTGCACATATAAATGTACAAACATTTTCTAATTTTCAACTTACGTCTTATTTTTTGGCAAAAAATAAGCAAATCTTGACCTGAGAAGTAACACAAATAGATATCCTAAATTTAAAAAATATTTGCTTGGCACTAGTATTAGATTTATTTAGTTCCATTACTTTACATCCTTTAGTAGATCTCCTACATAAAAGAGGCAATGGGAGAGTTTGGCCTGCTTAAATAAAATGATGAATAAATAAATATAGCAGCTAATAGTAAAAAGTATAGTGACATAATAATGCTAAGCTGGAAAGTAATTGTAGAAGTTTATGGTTACTAGAATGACTCTACTATGATGCTAAATTTCTACTGGCATTTCAAGAACTGTGCTAATTAATCAATTGGTAATTTCAGCTGTGGCTACCAGCTGTAAGTATGATAAATTGCCAATATTGATTGATCCTTCAATAATTCTGGCATGTTTTACCATATGGAATCTCTGCTGTACTAAGTGAGTTTTCAGAAAAGAGTTATTAAAAGCAAATAATCAAACCCTTCAGTTGCATTATGGATCTTTCCTCAGGGGACAAGATTTGCGATGGTAGAATCATGGCTAGATTCCCAGTAGGCGAAAACCAAGAGAAGACAACATTATGCCAGAGATTATTATAATAAAGAAGACTCATTGAGGAGATGGAGTGTACATTTTATAATGATTCATTGACTTCAGGATTACATTCATTACACCCCCTACCAACTGAGCCTCCTTTTATTAAAACAGTATGATCTCTTCAGCCTAGTCCAATCACTACTTCTTTTTTCAGTTCTGTGGGGGTTGAAAATAAATATCCCTGTGCTTTTCCAATAGTCACATTAATTTTTTTTTCTTTAATTCTCCAGTTCCTTAGGCAAGTACCAGAACTCAGGATTACAGCAGAGTAACTCTTTCTTGACTAACATAGTAAATGAAAAAGAGTGGAAAGTCATTTTCTCTAATATTTCATTAACCTCGTGTCAGGTGGAGGTGGACAGTCATACTAACAGGGAGTTCTGACATATCTGCAGCTTAGCAGATTGGCTTGTTACAGTGAGGGTTTCCTAAGCCACAAGCAGAATTTCACCTAAAAGAGCCCATCACACATCTGTCATTTTCTCATATTGTGGTGGCTTGTATGTTGCTGTGATTCTGAAAGCTATGCCACCAGTATTTTAAATAACAGCAGGGTCATCCACGGTGGACAGGTATCAGCTGAACTTCAAAACTAAAACATGCCAGGAGGAAGGAGAGACAGACTACTTCCAAATATTTAGTCACTGAAAACCTTATGAATAGCAGTGGAACACTGTCAGATAGCAGTAGAATATTGAATATTGAAACATGATGAATAGCATCAGAATATTGTCAGATATAGTGTGGAAATATGAGACCTTCAGGTTAGAAGGTACTCAAATTATGACTGACAAAATGCTGCCTCCTCAAAATAGAGTTGGCCATGATTATGTAAGTGGCATAAAGCTTTTGGGACGTTGATTTGCTGATATGGCATAATTGAAAATGAGAAGAAATATCTGTCAACATTAATTACCAATCAGAACATGGAATATATGAAGTATGAATCTAGGAAAATTGGAAATTGTAAAAAATGAAATGGAACAAATAAACATCTATATCCTAGGCATCAGTGAGCTGAAATGCACTGGTATTGGTTAATTTGGATGTGAAAATCCAGGAGCTCTGGTTGCATAGTGGCTATGAATTGGGCTGAGAACCTTAAGGTCAGCAGTTGGAAATTACCAGTGGTTCCACGGGAGAAAGATGAGACTTTCTGCTCCCGTAAAGATTTACAGCCTTGGAAACCCTGTACAAGGGCACTATGAGTCAGAACCAACTCCACGGCACATAACAACAATAACAATCCGATGAGTTAATATGCTGGGAATGACAAACTGAAGAGGAATGGGGTAGCATTCATTATCAAAAGGAACATTTCAAGATCTGTCTTGAAGTACAATGCTGTCTGTGATAGGATAATATTCATACCCTATGAGAAAGATCAGTTAATATTTTTAGTTGGTGGTGTTGTGATGTGTCATGGAGTCAGTTCTGACCCATAGCGACCCTGTACAGGGTTTTCAAGGAGTGGCTGATGAGCTTTAACCTCAGACTTTGTGGTTCAAACCGACCTTGCAGTCCAGTATATTAACCTGCATCTATTGTTGAAATTACGCACCATCCTCTAAAGGTAATGGTTATGAATTTGAAGAATTCTACTAACTTCTTCAGTCTGAAATTGATCAAGTGTGCAATTAAGATGTGTTGATTATTACTGGCAATTGAAATGCAAAGGTTGGAAACAAAGAGGAAGGATCAGTAGTTGGCAAATAAAAACTTCATAATAGAAACAATGCTAGAGATTGCATTATAGAATTTTGCAAGACCAATGGCTTCTTCATGGCAATTACCATCTTTAAACAACATGAAAGACAACTATGCACATGGACCTCACCAGATGGAATACTCAGAAATCAAATTAACTAAATCTGTGGAAAGAGAGTGTGGAAAAGTGCCACATCATCAGTCAAAACATGGTCAGAGTGTAGAACAGATCATCAATTGTTTATATGCAAGTTCAAGTGTAAACTGGAGAAAATTAAAACAAGTCCACAAGAGCCAAAATATGGCCTTAAACATATCCCATCTAAATTTAGAGATCATCTCAAGAACAAATTTGAAGCATTAGACACTAATGACCCAAAACAAGAAGACTTGTGGGATGGCATCAAGAAAGCAAAAGGTGACTAAGAAGACAGGAAATAAAGACAGTATCAAAATAGATATCAAAAGAGACTCTGAAACTTGCTCTTCAGCATAGAGATGTTAAGCAAATGACAAAGCAAAAGAGCTGAATGGAAAATTTCAAAGGGCAGTTTAAGAAGACTAAGTCAAATATTATAATGAAATGTGAAAAGATCTGGAGTTAGAAAACCAAAAGGGAATAATGTAGTCACCATGTCTCAAAGGGAGGGAAGTTAAGAAAAAATTCAAGCCTTGACTTTCAATATTGAAGGATTGGTGTGGCGCTGTGGGATAATGCACTAGACTGCAAGGTCAGTTTAAATGGCATGGTCAGCAGTTCAAATTCATCAGCGGTGCCTCAGAAACCCTATACAGGATTGCTATGAGTCAGAATTGACTCAAAGAAACTTTACAACAACAACAATAACAATAGGCAGAATATTGAACGATGCAGAAAGCATCAAAAGAAGCTGGAAGGAATATACAGAGTCACTGTATTAAAAAGAAATGGTCGATGTTCGACCATTCCAAGAGATAGTATATGATCAAGAGCGCATGATACATAAGGAAGAAGTCCAAAGCGCACTGAAGGCATTGGCAAAGAACAAGGCACTTGGAAATAATGGAATACAAATTGAAAACTTTCAACAAAATGATGCCACACTGGAGGCACTTACTCATTTAGGCCAAGAAATTTGGAGGACAGCTACCTGGTTAATTGATTAGAAAAGATCCATATTTGTACCCATTCCAAAGAAAGGTGACCCACTGGAATGTGGACCCATTGAACAATATCATTAATAGCACATGAAATTGCAATTTTGCTAAAGTTAATTAAAAAATGACTGGGAACTGCCAGAGATTTAAATCAGATTTAGACAAGAACTTAAAGTGAGGAATATCATTGCTGACATCAAATGGATCTTGGCTGAAATCACAGAATACCAGAAAGATGTTTACATGTGCTATATTGACTATACAAAGGCATTTGATTGTGTGGATCATGACACACTATAGAAAATATTATAGAGTATAAGTATTCTGGAACACTTAATTTTGCTCTTGAGGAAAAGTTGTTCTAACAGAACAAAGGAACACTAAATAGTTTAAAGTTATAAAGTTGTGTGCCTAGGTTATATTATTACACGATACTTGCTTAATATGCATACTCAGCAAATAATCTGACAACTGAATTATATTGGAGGATTGGAGGAAGACTCATTAACAACCTGCAATATGATACAACCTTACTTGCTGAAAGCAACAAGTACTTAAAATACTTACTGATGAAGATCAAAGACCACAGCCTTCAATATGGGTTGCACCTCAATGTAAAGAAAACAAAAATCCTCACCACTAGACTAATAAATAGCATCCATATAAATGCAGAAAAGATTGAAGGTGTCAAAGACTTCATTTTGCTCAGTTCAACTATCAACACTCATAGAAGCAGTGGTCAAGAAATCAAACAACATATTGCATTATGCAAATTTGCTGCTCAATACCTCTTTAAACTGTTGAAGAGCAAAGATGTCAGTTTGAGGACTAAGGTGAACCTGACCTAAGCTATGGTATTTTCAATAGCCTCATATGCATGTAAGGAGCTCTGGTAGCATAGTGGTTATGAATCGGGCTGCTAACCTCAGTGTCAGCAGTTTGAAACTACCAGCTGTTCCACAGGAGAAAGATGAGGCTTTCTGCTCCTGTAAAGATTTACAGCCTCAGAAACCTTGTACAGGGTTGCTATGAGTTGGAACCAACTCCACGGCACATAACAACAACAACAACATATGCATATAAAAAATTGTTTAATGAGTAAGAAACACCTAAGGAGAATTGATGTATTTGAGTTATGGTGTTGGCTATTTTTAAGTTCCTTCAAGTCACTTCAGACTCATAGAGACTGTTTCCTAGGAGTGACTTGTGAGCTTGAGCCTCTAACCTTATTTTGAACCAACCTGTGGTCTAGTTCTTACCCTACATTGCCATGAAAGATAATATTAAAACTTATAGGTACTTCCAAAAGAACAAACAAATCTGTATTGGACGAAGTACAGCCACAATGTTCATTAGAAGCCAGGATGGCCAGACATAGTCTTTCATATTTCTGATATACTATCAAGGAGCTCTGGTAGCGTAGTGGTTACGAATCGGGCTGTGAACCTTAAGGTCAGCGGTTCGAAACTACCAGCTGCTCTGCGGGAGAAAGATGAGGCTTTCTACTCCCGTAAAGATTTACACCCTCGGAAACCCTGTACAGGGTCGCTATGGGTCGGACCCGACTCGATGGCACATAACAACAACAACAACAACATCAGGATAGACCAGTCTATGGAGAAGGACATCATGCTTGGTAGAGTGGAAGGTCAATGAAAAGAGGAAGACCTCCAATGAGATGGCTTGACACAGTTACAGCAGTGGGCTCAAGAATAGCAACCATTGGGAGGTAGTTACACAACTGGACAAAGTTTTATTCTGTTGTTCAGAGTGTTTCTATGAGTCATTAATGACTTGATAGCATCCAATAACATCAGCAAACCTTAAAGAACCTCCACATGAGACTGAAGCAGTGAATTCAGGAAGGAGACATTGCTCAGAAAATGCTCAAAATTCAACTCATTTTCAAAAACAAGGAGCAGTGAACCAGATTATGTGTACCACACATGAGCAGGGGATTTATCTTTTATGTTATGCTTCACCCTGAGTATTTTGAAAGTGACTTGTTTAGGTAGACATCCAATAAATAACTATCGATTGAATGAATTGATGAATGAACACCTGTGCATATTCCAAAAGGTTGAAACTTGACTTGTAATTGGAATTGACTCGCTATCTTGTAATTCATATATTGGAGTATATATATTATATTGCATTGTTGTTTGGTGCCATTGAGTTGCTCTGACTCACAGCTTCCCTAAGTACAGCAGAACGAAACACCACCAGAGCTTGTGTCATTCCCACAAATGCTGTAATGCTTGAGCTCATTTCTGTAACCACTGTATCAATACAACTCATTAAGGAGCTCCCTCTTTTTTGCCTACCCTGTGTTTGCTAAGCATTCTATCCTTCTCCAGAGACTGGTCCCTCCTGATATTATGCCAAAAGTAAGTAAGTAGAAATCTGGCCAACCTCACATCAGAGGAGCATTTGGGAAGAATATCCTTCAAGACAGATCTGTTTGTTTTCCAGTCAGTTGATGGTACAGTCAATATTCTTCACCAGTACTAAAATTAAAATACATACATTCTTCAGTTTTCCTTTTTCATTGTCCAATTTCTTCATTCATATTAGATCTTGATAATATTACACTTTGTGTCAGACATACACTAATCATCAAAGTGACATCTTAGTTTTTTGAGATTTTAAAGAGTCTTTTTGTTTTTTACAGCAGCTATCCCAATGCAATGTATTATGTTAATTTTTCATTGTTGATTCCCAGAGTGTTGATTGTTGATTCAAGTTTTGTGGGGTTTTTTAAAAATTGAAATTCTTTACAATTTCTAATATGTTCTCCATTTAATCCAGTTTCTTATTGGTCCAGTTGTGATGATTTTGATGGTTTTTGTTTTTACTCATGGGGCCATGGAATTGTATAGTTTAGGGAAGCTGTACTTGTCAAAATGTCTTTCCTAAAGGGCATACATCTGTGGAAAGAGAAGATGGAAAAGCTCCATATCATCAGTGAAGACAAGGCCAAGGGCAGACTATGGAACAGACCATCAATTACTGATATGTAAATTCAAATTAAGGCTGAAGAAAATGAAAACAAATCTACGAGAGCCAAAATGTGATCTTGAATTTATCCCTCCTGAATTTAGAGATCATCTGAAGAACAGATTTGATGAATTAAACACTAAAGACCGAAG
>NW_006408593.1:6340923-6343366 GCF_000296735.1 Chrysochloris asiatica | reverse complement strand
AAACAATCATTGGAGAAGGATGTCATGCTGGGTAGGGTGGAGGGTCAGAGAAAAAGAGGAAGACCCCCAACGAGATGGATCAGCCAGCTGGCATCATTGATGGACTCAAGTGTGGCAGCGGTAGTGAGGTTTGCCCAGGATCGGACATTGTTTTTTTGTTCTGCTGTGCATGGGGTCACTATGAGTCGGTTCCGACTCGATGGCACCTGACAACAAAGGGCATACTGTTTTTGGATGTTGTTGTTAAGTGTTTTTGAGTCAGTTCTTATTCATAGTGACCCTTTATAGGATTTCTGAGGTCCTGCTGGTGTATTTGAGCCACTGACATTGTGGTTTGGAGTCCAGTGCTTAGGCTACAGTGCCATATCAGCATGTAGGAGACTACAGTCAGGAACAGAGGCAGGTTGAGTGAATGTGGCTTTCACCCTTTACTCCTTATTAGACCAAAACAGCTCTATAATATTACAAACATTCATTTAACAAAGCTTCTTTTGTTGAAATATAATAAAACTCATGAAGAAACAAAGGCCCAGAGATGGAAATGATCTGCCCAAAATCACAAAGCAAGTTGCTATGTAATTCTCTTGACTAGACCCAGTTACCTTTTACATTCACTCATGATTTCTGTAGGAATACACAGAAATGTAGATCTTTTGTAAGAATATCTTGTCTGATGTCTCAGTAATAAAGCAGATACCATCTGCCTAATGACCTAGAAGGTTGAGTGTTCTGCACGATTTGTTATTACACAAAATCATAACATCATTAAATGCTAGAGCTAGAAAGGATCATTTACCAATCTTTTTATTTTACAATTGGAGTCTTGGGAGGTTAAGTGAGGTTTGTTGAGGTCACCCAGCTAATTAATGGCAGCATCAATATTAGAATTCTAGGAAAATTTTATCATATCCATATTGCTTTTGATGTCAATATTTGTATTTTTCCTGTTGTTCTTTGGTTTCCTTAAATTAATGTTTGTGTAACTATTCAAGGGAATTCTGTCTCTGTTTTCAATAATCCATACTTTTATTTGGACAATAATCATAATACATATTGCAGGATATAATAAAGATGGAGAGTGTAGAGTCTTCATATAATAAGAACTGCACTGTGAATCACAGGGTCCACAGTTCAAGCTCACCAGTCACTGCACAGGAGAAAGAGTCTTTCTGTTCCCATAAAAATTTAAAGTCTCAGAAACCGTATCCACTGTGGCCATCAGTCAGAATGAACTCGACAGCACTTAATAACAACAGCAACAATAACAACATTTTACATTTTATATTGTGTGGCTTTTGTTAAGTCCTGTTGAGTCTGCTCCGACTTAGAGTGACTCTGTTTATGGTTTATTGGGACCAATTGGTGAGTATGAACTGTCTTCCTGTGGTTCAAATGACCTTAGGATCCATTGCTTATTGTACAGAGCCACACAGGAACTTACTGAAGTTTTTAATTGCTGAGACATTAAGACCTATAAATGATAAAACAAGAAAAAATTGCTATCAAATCAATCTGCAAGGGTGATAGAAGACATCTGATAATTTCATTAAAAAAAAAAAAATGTAATCAAGAGACTATTGTGACCTACTGCAGTCATTTCCCTGAAAAAAAGAATACCAAAAGTCAGTTTACTGCCTGGAGAAGTAATAACAATGCCACTTAGGATTCTATGGAAGAAAACTCTATATATGCCATGTGTCATGAGTTGAATTGTGATTGTTAGGTGCCAATGAGTCAGTACTGACTCATAGCCAACCTGTGCACAACAGAAGGAAACACTGCCCAGTCCTGGGCCAACCTCACAATTGTTGCCACCCTTGAGCGCATTGATACTGCCATTTTGCCAATCCATCTCGCTGAAGGTCTTCCTCTTTTTTTCTGACCCTCCACCTTACCAAATATAATATCCTTCTCCAGCAACTAGTCCCTTATGATAGTATATCTGAAGTATGAGAGATGAAGTTTGGCCACCCTAGCCTCCAAGGAGAACTCTGGCTGTACTTCTTCAAACACAGATCTGTTGGTTCTTTTGGCAGCCCATATCACTTTCAGTATTCTCCTCCAACACCATAACTCAAAGGCATCAATTTTTCTGTTGTCTTCCTTATTCACTGTCCAGCATTTGCATTCATGTGAAGTTATTGAAATTACCATAGCTTGGATCAGGCACACCTTAGTCCTCGTGCTGACATCTTTGCTCTTCAACACTTTAGAAAGGTCTTGTGCAGCAGATTTGCCTAAGGCAATACATCGTTTGATTTCTTGACTTCTGATTCCATGAGTGTTGATAGTTGATCCAAAAAGAATGAAGTCCTTGACAACTTCAATCTTTACTCCAATGATAAGGATGTTGTTTATTGGTCCAGTGGTGAGGATTTTTGTTTTCTTGACATTGAGATGTAATCCATACCGAAAGCTGTGCTCCTTGATCTTCTTCAGTAAA
>NW_006408593.1:6337164-6339838 GCF_000296735.1 Chrysochloris asiatica | reverse complement strand
TCTTCCATTTGCTTTAGCATCTCTACAATGGAGAGCAAGTTTCAGTGTCTCTTCTGACATCCATTTTGACCTTTTCCTTCTTTCTTGTCTTCTCAATGATTTTTTGCTTTCTTCATGTATGATGTTTTTCATGTCATCTCACAACTCCTCTGGTCTTTGGTCTTTAGTGTTTAATGTATCAAATCTGTTCTTCAGATGATCTCTAAATTCAGGTGTGATATACTGAAGGTCATTATTTTTCTCTTGTGGGTTAGTTTTCATGTTCTTTAGCTTCAGTTTGAATTTTCATATGAATAATTGATGGTCTGTTCCACAATCTGCCACAGGCCTTGTTTTGACTGATGATATGGAGCTTTTCCATCGTCTCTTTCCACAGATGTAGTCAATTTGATTTTTATGTATTCCATCTGTTTAAAGAAGGTATTTGAAATGAACAAATCATTGGTTTTGCAGAATTCTTTCATGCGTTCTCCAGCATCATTTCTATCACCAACACCATATTTTCCAACTACTAATCCTTCCTCTTTGCTCCCAACCTTTGCATTCCAGTCACCAGTAATGAGCAATACATATTGATTACATATTTGATCATGTTCAGATTGAAGAAGTTGGTAGAATTCTTCTATTTCGTTCTCACTGACTTTAGTGGTTGGTGCATAAATTTGAATAATAGTGGTATTAACTGGGCTTCCCTGTAGGTGCATGGATATTATCCTATCTGATATTAACCTGACTTATCTGTATATCTTCTTTTTGACTATTAATGCAACCCCATTCCTCTTTAATTTGTCATTCCTGGCATGGTAAACCATGTGGTTGTCAGATTCAAAATGGCCAATACCAGTCCATTTCAGCTCCCTAATACCTAAGATATCGATGTTGATGTGTTCCATTTCATTTTTGACAACTTCCAATTTTCCCAGATTCATACTTCGTACAATCCATAGTCTGATTTTCATTTGATGTTTACAGCTGTTTCTCTTCATTTTGAGTTGTGCCCCATCAGCAAATGAAGGTCCTGCAGGCTTTATTCCATTTGTGTTATCATGGTCAACTTTACTTTTAGGAGGCAGCTTCTCCTCAGTTGCATTTTGAGTACCTTCCAACCAAAAGGGTTCATTTCCTAGAACTACATCTGAGTTGAATTGTATCCTCCCAAAATATGTGCTAAGTTGGTTGGGTCATGTTTTTCTTTGGCAGTTATATTTTGATCTTACTGTGGCAGTTATATAATGATATAATCCCTTATGATGTGATCCCCACCACTTGTCTGTCAGTCTGTTATACTATAGTGGTTTGTGTGTCATTGTGGTTCTGGAAGCTCTAATCTGAGTATTTTAAATATTAGCAGGGTCAACCATGATGGACAGGTTTCAACTGAGCTTCTAGACAAAGACAGACTGGGAAGAGGGTGAGGAGGATATGGCTGTATATTTAGTCATTGAAAACCTTATGAATACCAGTGGAACACTGCCTGTTGTTAAGTGCCATCGAGTCGATTCTGACCCATAGGGTTTCCAAGGAGCAGCTGGTGAGCTTGAACCACGGAACTTGCAGTTCAAACAACTTTGCAGTCTGATGCATTAGCTCACAGCACCACACCAGTACACTGCTAGTACCAGGATATTGAATACTGAAACATGATGAAGAGCACCAGAATATTGCCAGATGTAGTACTGGAAGATGAGACCTTCAGGATGGAAGGCATTCAAAATACAACTGACAAAGTGCTGCCTCCTCAAAGTAGAGTTGACTGTGATGATACGAATGGAGTCAAACCTTTAGGAACTTCCTTTGCTGATGGAGCAAAATTGAAAATTAAGCGTTTATGTTGTTAGGTGCTGTTGAGTTGGTTCCGACCCACAGTGAATCTGTATAGGTTTTCTGAGGAGTGGCTGGTGCTCATGAACTGTTGACCTTGTGGTTCAGACCAACTTAGCAGTCAAGTGTATTAAGCCCACAGTGAAACAGCCATAAAAATCCATTAATAATCAGAACATGGAAAGTACAAAGTATGAATCTAGAGAAAATGGAAATTGTCAAAAATGAAATAGAATACAGAAACATTCATATCCTAGGCATTAGTGAACTGAAATGAACTGGTATTGGCCATATTGAATTTGACAATCACATGATTTAGTTTGCTGGGAATGACAAACTGAAGAGGAATCACATTACATTCATCATCAAAAAGAACATATTAAGATCTCTCTTAAAGTATAAGGCTGTCTGTAGTAGAATAATATCAATACAACTACAAGGAAGACCAGTTAATACCACTATTATTCAAATTTATGCATCAACCACTAAAGTCAGTAATAGTAAAAGTGAAGAATTTTGTCATCTTCTTCAGTATGAAATTGATTTTAAAATGCCATCAGGATGAAAATTAATGGTGATTGGAGTGTAAAGAGGAAGGAACAGTAGCTGGATAATATAGCCTTGGTGATGGAAACACTGCTGGAGATCCTATCACAGAATTTTACAAGACTATTTCTTCATTGCATATATCTTTTTTAAACAACATAAAAGACAATGATACAGGTTGTGGAACAATATACACTTGTCTGGGGATATTCATCAGCTACATGCTCAAATTTATGATATAAGTAATTCTCAAAGTGAACACTGCGTGGCTACCCATTTGCTACCCATGCTAGAGAATAAGATCCCC
>NW_006408593.1:6327200-6336443 GCF_000296735.1 Chrysochloris asiatica | reverse complement strand
AAAAAAAAAAAAAAAGACAATGATACACATGGATCTCTCCAGATAGATACACAGATATCAACTTGATTACATCTGTGGAAAAAGGGTACAAAAGGTCCATATCATCCATCAATACAAGTTCAGGGGCAGACTGTTGGACAGATTGTAAATTGCTCATGTGCAAATTCAGGCTGAAGCTGAAGAAAATTAAAACAAGTCCACAACAGACAAAACATGACCTTGAACCTTGTTGTTGTAATTGTTGTTAAGTGCCATGCATTCCGTTATGACTCATAGTGACCCTGTATAGGGTTTCCAAAGAGCAGCTGGTTGGTTTGAACTGCCAACTTGTGGTTCAAATGACCTTGCGGTCCAGCACATAATCCTGTAGCGCAACACATCTAATCTGAATTTAGTACTTATTTATCCATTAGACACTAAAGACCAATGACCAGAAGACTTGTGGAATGATATTAAGAACATCATACGGGAAAAGGCAAAAGGTCATTAAAACAGTAATAAAGAAGGAAAAAACTAAAATGAATGCCAGAAGAGATTCTGGAACTTGCTTTCCAGTGTAGCGATACTTAAAGAATTAGAAGAAATGAGGAGGTTAAAGAATGAATAGAAAATTTCAAAGGGCTCAAATAGACAAAGTCAAGTATAATGAAATGAGCAAAGGCCTAGAGTTAGAAAACCCAAAGGAAAGAACCCACTTGGCATTTGTCAGAGGGAACTGAAGAAAAATGTCAAGCCTCAACTTGCAATATTGAAGGATTGTGTTGTTGTTGTTGTGTGCCATGGAGTTGGTTCCGACTCATAGCGACCCTGTACAGGGTTTCCGAGGCTGTAAAAACTTTATGGAAGCAGAAAGCCTCATCTTTCTCTCACGGAACAGATGGTAGTTTCAAACCACTGACCTTGCAGTTCACAGGCCGATTTGTAACCACTACGCTACCAGAGCTCCTTATTGAAGGATTAGATGGGCAAAATATTGAATGATGAAGAAATCATCTTGGGGATTTGCTTTCAGTGGCAGGTCTGGGGAAGGGGTAGCAGGTGCCATGCCATGCCGAGCTGTGAAGGTGGCAAGAAGAAGCCCCTGAAATAACCCAAGAAACAGAACAAGGAAATGGACAAGGAAGATAAGGCTTTCAAGCAGGAACAAAAAGAGGAGCAGAGGAAACTTGAGCTAAAAGTGAAGGCTGTGGGGAAGGGCCCCCCTGGCCACAGGTAAAATGAAGAAATCTGGCAAAAAAATTTAGCTGTTCTTTGTAACAGAGGAAATGGTGACCCTTGATGCCATTTCTGTTCAAACATTTGAGTTCCCTGCTTGCCACCTAGAGTTAGATTTTTGTCTTAGAGCATGTTGTACATTTAAGAATAAACTTTTGTTAAAAGGAAATCCTATAATGGTCCATCTCTTTAGTTCTATCTTAGCTGTGTGGTTAGTAAACCAGACTCCTGCTCTTCAATCTTTGTTATGCTCAGAATTCTGTACCACCTGGAATTAAAGCAACTCATTTGAAACAAACGGAAAGAAGATGGAAGGGATACACAGATTTGCTGTACCAATAGGAAATGGTCAATGTTCATCCATTTCAAGAGTTAGCATGTGTTCAAGAGTCAATGATACTGAAAGAAGAAGGCAAAAAACAGTGAACTGGGAATTGATTATTATCATTATTCCAGGTAGCTGTCTTCCAATTTTCTTGGCATAGATGAGTAAGTGCCTCCAGTGCTGCATCAGTTTGTTAAAATATTTCAATTTATATTCTATAAAATCCTAGTGCCTTGTTCTTTGCTAATGCTTTCAATTCACCTTAGACTTCTTCCTTTGGTATCATTGGCACTTGATCATGCCTCTTGAAATGGTTGAACAGCAACCATTTCTTATTGGTACAGTGAATCTGAGTATTCCTTCCATCTTGTTTTGATGTTTTCTGCTCATTCAAAGTTTTGTCCATAGTTTACAATTTTCTGAAATCATCTTCAAATTAAACCTCTGTATTTGAATTACTGAGAGAACTTGTCTGTAGCCATCACTGATTGCATTGACCTATTAAGTACGTTTTGTTTGAAATAAATCCATACATGTATGAACTGATTTCTTAGTAGTGACACTTTGTGATTTACCCTCATATATTGGTGTTGTTGTTCAGTACCATCAAGTTGGTTCTGACCCTTAGGGACACTGTATAGGATTTCTGAGGAACAGATAGTGAGTTTGAACTGATAACCTTACTGTTCACACCTACCTTGTGGTCCAGCGCTTATCCTATGACACTATACCAGAACATATATTTGTTGTTGTTAAGTGCTGTCGAGTTGGTTCCGACTCATAGCAACCCTGTATAAGGTTTACAAGAAGGGGCTAGTCTGTTTGAACCACTGACCTTGCAATTCAAACCAAACTTACAGTCCAGAAGGAAATTGTTATTCTTATTTCGTCTTCACAATCAACAATCTAAAAATTAGGCATTATTATTGTTATCTTTATTTTCCTCTTCAGTTAAAAAAAAAATCCAAAGACTAGCAAATGGCAAGTAAAACATAACTTAAGAAGAAGATTAAACTGATTATCAAGAATATTCAAACTACAATGAATAGAGCTTTTATTTGATTTGAAATCCAAGTTTATTTGATGTAAAAAATACACATTTTAAAGCATAATATGATAATGATATTTAGCTATTTAATGGGAAAATATAACATGATTTAATATTAATTATGTAGTTTTATATAAATTTGAAGAATAATTTATAGAAATTGTTATTTTTAAAGATAGGTAATAACTCATAAATCACTTTCATTTTTAAATTTTTATTTGTATGCATTTGTTTATACACACTGACATATTAAGCATAACTGTCTTTGTCTAACTATTTTTTTCATATTCCTCATTTTATTTTTCTGTAATTAATAAATTATTCAAATAAATAATTATTTGAATTATTTCAAATTTTTGAAAATGAAAATAAGTAAGCATTTTGTCCATAATTTCTTATCTCATCCATCTACCTTGATAATTTACCTTTCCAGCTAATTTAGTCACTGGGATTTAGATTGTTTTCTGTTTGTAACCAAACCTTCCAAACAGGAACAACCTGATAGGTCAACTAAGTCTGGAGTTCACAGAACAGAAAGATAGAGTTCCTAATATCAAAAGCAATAAATTCTAACTCAATCATAATGCTTCCACTTGGGTAACAACAGCTAGAGCTAAAAAATATTAAAAAAAAAAAAAAAATGAGTTAATCAAATACTTTTCAACCTCTAGAAAGATTTAGGATTCATTCAACTCTGGCAAATGATTAGACTTTCTGCTTAATCCCCTGCTGAATTCATATCTTCCTAATCCTGTGCTGTTCCCTGAATGATTACAAAGCTCTGACTCACTAATGCTATAATATGAAAAATAATTATTATTCCCTTGGCCAAGAGAATTAAAAAAAAAAAAAAAAAAAAAAAAAAAAACTCTGTAGAAGATTCCTCTGAATTTTAAAAACATAGGAAAGTCTATAAAACGAATTTTTTTTTTAATAAAGGAAAGGTAAAAACCTGATTTTAATAGATGCTCAAAGGACAATTTTGAACAATTTCTCTATATTGTGACCTCTATAACCACATATTATAGAGAAGGACTTAGTTGTTTCTGGACTTAGTTCTAACTGCTGTAAAATTAGGCTGACCAAACAAAAAGAAAAAGAAATCCAAATTCAACACTCAACAGACAATAATGGTTAAGAAGCATGTTTTTTTCATGATGTGAGAAAGCTTTTAAACAGTCTGTCTAAATGAATTATGGGTCTTGAGTTTCACTGAGATTCCAAAACACCCATCCTCTATGACTTCCTTCCATTTTTCTCCTTCCTGATCTTCAAAGACTACAGGGATTTTTGTCCCAAACCTTGAATTACAAAGTCGCCTATCAAATGCTCCAGAGGTTTTTGGCCTAGTTGCTAGATATGCTGCCATCATTTAGTGACAAGAGAGGATGAAAACAAGGGCATCCTTGGCTCTTATAACATGAGTCTGGTTATATTTTCAAAGGGGCAAAAAATCCCTCTGCCTTTTTATTTTTTTAATAACACTTGGACTATTCCCAATACCAATGCAGGCATCTTTTCCTTTACAGAAATAAAAACAATCTCACCAAGAAACCAAATGATTGAATTTTATACAACTTTGAAATTCATGATAAGACTTAAGCTATATCTTTGTAAGTAAAGGAATGTTTTAAAAAACAAAAATCATCATCACTGCACCAATAAATAACATCATGATATATGGAGAAAATGCTGAAGTTGTATAAAACTTCATTTTGCTTGGATCCACAATCAACACTTATGAAAGCAACAGTTAAGAAATGAAATGATGTATTACATTGTGCAAATCTGCTACACAAGAGCTCTTTAAAATGTTTAAGAGCAAAGCTGTCAGTCTGAAGATTGAAGTATGCCTGACCCAAGGTATAATATTTTCAAATGCTTGTGAAAATGCAACAATGAAGAAGGCAGACTTTAGAAGAGTCAATGCACTTGAGTTATGGTGTTGGAAAAGAATATTGAAAGTACCATGAACTGCCAGAAGAATAAGCAAATCTGTGTTGGAAGAACTAAAACCAGAATGTTCCTTCATCTCTCAAATTTTGGACATGTTATCCAAAGTGACCAGTATCTGGAGAAGTACACCGTGCTTGGTAAAGTGGAAGGTAAATGAAAACTAGGAAGAGCCCAAAGGAGATGGATTGGCACATGGCTGCAGCAGTGGGCTTAAGTATTACAGTAGTGAGGGTGCCTGAGGACCAGGTAGTGTTTCCTTCTGTTGGACATAATATCCAATTCACTAAATATAAAATATGGAAGGAACATTGGTGATTATTTATACCATTTCAGAAATGTCAAAATCTATAGATAAAACTACTGTCTTATAAAAACTGATACATTTGGAACTAAAACCCATAAGCCCTAATATTCAGACTCCACCTATTTTTTTTTTTTTGCCCCTTCCTTATCCAACTGTTAACAACCAATACAATGATGCAAATTATAATTCAGCTTGTTAATTTGAAACTCCATGTTCTAGAAAGAAAACCACCACTTCTCTGTCAAGTAGACCATACTGTGGGTGGCTTGCAAATTGTTTTGATGATGCAGACTGTGCAACTAGTATTTTAAATACCAGCAGGGTACACCCATGGAGGACTGCTTTCAGCTTAGCTTCTAGACTAAGACAGTCTAGGAAAGAGGAGGGGTGGACAACTTCTGAATATATAGTCACTAAAAACCTTATGAATAGCAGTGAAACATTGTCAGATAGCAACAACATTGAAACATGATGAATAGTACCAACATAGTGTCAGATATGGTGCCAGAAGGTAAGCCTCTCCTGTTGGAAGGCATACAATATATGACTGAGATAAAGTTACATCCTCAAAATAGAGTAGACTGTGCAGACAATAATGTAGTAAAGCTTTCAAAACTTTCATTTGTTAATAGGTCACAACTTTAAAAGAGGAGAATTAACTTTAAACATCCATTAATAATAAGAACATGGAATGTATGAAGTATGAATGTGGGAAATAGGAAGTTGTCAAAATGGAATGAATAAAGTTTGTTATCCTAGGCATTAGTGAGCTGAAATAGACTGGTATTAGCCATTTAGAATCTGACAAGTCTATTGTTTACTATATCAGGAGTGACAAATTGAAATGGCATCACATACATCATCCAAAAGAACATTTCAAGATTTATAATGTTATATGTGCTAGAATAACACCCATACACCTACAAGGAAGAAGACCAGTTAATACTACTATTATTCAAATTATTATTGCACATCAACCACTAAAACAAGTGATGATGAGAGTGAATAATTCTAAAAACATCTTTAGTCTGAATTTGATCAAACATACAATCAAGATGTTTTGAAAATTACTGATTATAGAATTCAAAGGTTGGAAATAAAGAGGAAGGATTAGTAGTAGGAAAATACGTCCTTGGTGATATAAACAGTGCTGGAGATAGCATGATAGAATTTTGCAAGATTAATGAATTATTAATAGCAAATACCTTTTCCAACAACAACAAAAAGACTACTGTACACATGAACCACTTCAAAGTGAATACACTGAAATCAAATTAACAACATCTGTGTGAAGAGATGGTAGAAAAAGTCCTTATCATCATCAGTCAAAGCAAATCCAGAAGACTGTGGAAGAGACCATGAATTGTTCTTATGCTGAAGCTGAAGAAAATTAAAACAAGTCCATGAGATCTAAAATTTGGCCTTGACTATAACCCACCTAAAATTAGAGATCATCTCAAAAACAGATTTGATGCATTAGACACTAATGACCAAGCACCAGAAGACTTGTGGGATGACATGAAGAACATCATACAAGGAGAAGGCAATGACCAAAATGGATGTCCAAGGAGATTCTGAAACTTGTGTGTAAATGCATATAAATACTATAGCAAATGGAAGAAATGAGGAAGATAAAGAACTGAACAGAAAATTGCAAAGGGCAGCTCGAGAAGACAATCAAATCAAATGAAATGTGCAAAACCTGGGAGTTAGAAAATCAAAAGGGAAGAACACGCTCAGTATTTCTGAAGCTGAAAAAACTGAAGAAAAATTCAAGGCTTGCCTTGAAATATTGAAGGATTCTATGAGCAAGATATTGAATGATGCCGAAACCCTCAAGAGAAGGTGTCAGGAATCCACAGTCACTGTACCAAAAAGAGAAATGGACAAAGTTTAAACATTTTATGAGATAGCACATGTTCAAGAGTCAATGGTACTGAAGTAAGAAGTCCAAGGTGCACCGAAGACGCTGGCAAAGAACAAGTGTCTATGAATTGATGGGATATAAATTGAAAACTTTCAACAAAGTGATATAGCACTGGAGGTGCTCACTCATCAATGCTAAGAAGTTTGGGAGACAGCAACCTGACCAACCACAGTATGACAAACTGATAGATGAATGGAGGAACTGACTGTGTCCATTTCAAAGTGGTGACACAATAAAATTTGAAAATCATCAGATAATATCATTAATATCACATGCGAGTAATATTTTGCTAAAGATGATTAAGAAATCAGTACATTTATAGGGAACATCCAGAATTTCATTTGGATTGAGACATTGAATAAATTATATCCTTACTGATGTCAGATGACTCTTGGATGAATGCAGAGAATACGAGAAAACATTCACCTGTGTTTTATTGCCTATGAAAAAAACTTTCAACTGTGTGGATCAAGACAAGCTATGGACAACATTGCAGAAAATAAGTATTGGAAATACTTAATTGTTCTCGTGAGGAAATTATACATTGAACAGGGGACACTGAATGGTTTAAAATAAAGGTGTGTGACAGGGCTTTATTCTTTCACCCTGTGTATTCAATCTGTATATTCAGCAAATAACCTGAGAAGCTGGATTATATGAAGAAGAACATGGCATCAGGATTGGAGGAAGGCTCATTAACAACTTACAAAATACAACTTTGCTTGCTGAAAGTGAAGAGGACTTAAAATACTTGCTGATGAAGATCAAACACCAAAAATTCACTATGGGTTGTACCTCAACGTAAAGAAAACAAAAATCATCATCAGTGGACCAATAAATAACATCATGGTAAATTGAAGAAAGATTCAAATTGTCAAAGATAATTTTGCTTGGATCCACTATCAACATTCATGGAAGCAAGAGACAAAAAAAAAAAAAAAATCAAACAAAATATTGCATTATGCAAATCTACTGCTCAAGATTTCTTCAAAGTGTTCAAGAACAAAGATGGACAGTTTTTGGACTACGATATGCCTGACATGATCCATTAATCATTAGCTTCACATGCATGTGAAGTTGGACAATGAATAAGGAAGATCATAAAAGAATTGATACATTTGAATTGTGGTATTGGAGAAGAATAATAAAAGTACCATGAACTTCTAGGAGAACAAATAAAGCTGTGTTGAAAGAAGTACAGTAAAATTTTCCTTAGAAGCCAGGATGGCGAGACTTCATCTCTCAGACTTTGGACATGTCATCAGGAAGGTCCAGTCCTTTGAGAAAGATGTCATGCTAAGTAAAGTGAAAGGTCACAGGAAAAGAGGAAGACACGCAGTGAGATGCATTGGCACAGTGGCAGCAGCTCAAGCATAAACTCAAGTTTACCAGAAATTGTGAGAATGGCATAGACAGGATAGTGTTCCCTTCGTTGTGCATATGGTTGCTATGAGTCTGAACCAACTCAAAGACACATAACACCAACAACATAAAGCACAATCCTAAATACAATAAATGCCTTATGCAGTTCAGTCTCTTGGTAGTGTCAGTAACAGCAACAGAAAAGACAATCTATTGGAAAGCATAGACAATTGTAACAATTATGAAATAATTATCATTTGTACTTGTTCTCTGTAAAAATTACCAAAGAGTGATTGCTGGGGAGTGTATTTGGACAGTAGAAAGAGAATAAGGCATTCTTAAGCAATGTTGTCAACCTGCTTGCCTGTCTACCTGTTTGCATGCCTATCGGACCTACCTGCCAATCTTGATTCATTTTACCCAGACTTGGTACTCTCTCACTCTACAACTGTGAGTCATTTCCTCTATATAAACTTCTTCCTATGTATATACATACATAAGTGTCACTGGTTTTGCTTCTGTAAAGAATCCAGCCCAAGAGAATCCACACTGAGAATGGGAGGGACAACCAAATAAACTTAGATCCTCTCCTAACCTCTCAAACTGAAATATTGAAAGAGAATCTGTGCTTAGTGGGCCCATATCAATATACTCACACAGATTCAACTCTGTACCTTGCATTATTATCCCACACATTTCACAGCCTTTTACACACACAGTCTCCTGATGTCTTTTTGTATATATTAGAAAATATCAAGCAGTTATGTTGGAATTAGTGTAATTCTCCCTGGGTCACAAATTGTTCTTCATCTTTTGGGATTTTCTGGGACTTAAAGGAGCTCTGGTAGCGTAGTGGTTACGAATTGGGCTGTGAACCACAAGGTCAGCAGTTCAAAACTACCAGCCGTTCTGCAGGAGAAAGATGACGCTTTCTGCTCCCATAAAGATTTACAGCCTTGGAGACCCTGTACAGGGTCACTATGGGTCAGAACCGACTCCACGGCACACAACAACAACAAGTCTACTTACAGGTCTACAAGTAATAATTGGTGGAGATGTTTCTTGGGGAACATTCCAACAATGGCTTCTTCTTTTTTTTTTTTTTT
>NW_006408593.1:6293939-6326917 GCF_000296735.1 Chrysochloris asiatica | reverse complement strand
GCTCCCTATCTCCATGTCCCCATCTTTGACTCCATCTCTGGTGTCACTGCTTCTCTGGATAAAGTCTTGCATTCAGCTTGTGCTCTTCTCCTTTGATGGTCCTAGGGTCCTTTGTTTCTAGATTGTAAGATTAACTACTCCCCCATTTTTGTTACAAAGCTTCTACCTTTACAATTGTGACAATTGCAAATAGTCATGATAACAATTACTCACTATTGAATCATAAGAGTCTTATCCCCATCTTTTATAACCAGACCCATCTAGACAAGACGAACACTATTCAGTGGGGACTCTTTCTTCTCCCCCCACACTATTAAATCAAACTCCCTCTTGAAACCTTGTACACCAGTCACTTTGTGCATTTATCGCCCTCTCATTTTAAGTCCTGGTGTGGCACTGTGAGTTAATGCATCAGACTGTAAAGTCGTTTGAATCGCAAGGTCGGAGGTTCAGGCTCACCAGTCGCTCCTTGGAAACCCTATACAGGGTCGCTAGGGTGGGAATCGACTCGATGGCACTTAACAACAACAACATTCTAAGTAGCCAGAGCCCTGGTGTGGCGCTCTGGGTAAATGCTCCAGACTGCAAAGCCATTTGAGCTGCAAGGTCAGTGGTTCAAGTTCACCAGCTGCTCCTCGGAAACCCTATACAGGGTCGCTGTGGGTGAGCAATCGGCCTAATGGCACTTAACAACAACAACAACATTTTAGGTAGCCAATGTCTAAATTGCCCATCCCTAATTACCCTGTGTACAGAGGGGACAGCATTGATAGTTAATGTGAAGACTCCTTCCCTCTCTGTTGGTATTTAGAGTTACTTCCGTGAGTATAGGTCAAGTTCATCAAATATGTAGCAATTTACCTTCATTTCCTTTATTAAAACATGTTGTGTTCTTTTTTCTTCTTTTTCTTCCTCTAGTTGAGTTCTTATTTGGTATCCATTGAGGCTAGGTTAAATGGGTACTATCTGCAACTTTGGGTGTTCTTGTGCGACCCCTCTCACTTCATATCAGCTGGATGCTTCATTCTCAGCTATAGACCTCTGTGGCTATGTCCTTGTCCATAGGCTGAGCTGTCCCCAAGTCTCACCACACTTTGGACCAACGAGCCCTTCCTCTTCTCTCTCTCATCTTGAGGTCAACGGCAGTGTGTGCAATGTGGTTTAACTCAGCCCATTTCTTCATTGCTGCCTTTCCGCCTCTTCCACTCACCAGTAGACCAACATTGGCACCAGCAAGCTTACATGCTTGCTCATGTGTTCCGTTTGAATTTTAGTCTTAGAAGGGCCTTTGTTGAAGGAACTTGATTACTTGTCCTGATGGCTTCCCAGCAAACAACTGGCTTATTCTTGTAGTAGCGAGTCATAATGCCATTTTTGGGGGAGTTGTTCCTGATGATCTATCTTTGAAGAAGTATCTTCTGTCACTCTAGCTGTTCAGGGTGGTCTGCTTGTCCTTTCTAGTGGGAATGTCCAACCTCAGAAGGTCCTGGATACAGCTCAGGATTCCACCTAAGGTCCTATACATTGCAAAGGCTCCGCAGAAGGTCTATTTCACTGGGCAAGTTCTAGAACCCCTTTTAGGTATTCCAAGCAATTATAGGCTGAAGATGAGCTTCCAAATTTTCTGTAATCATGTTTCCCAACATTCCTTTTTATCCAACTCATTCAAAGATGTCTTGCAAGACATCTACCTTAGATGATGCCACAGACAATGCCTCAGGTATTGTCTCAACAGACACAATTCAGTTAATCTCAGCAAGAGAGCGTAGAGGAGATGTTTTTACTGACTATGGAATGATTGCTTCTGTTGGGCAGGAAGGGGCTCTTGGCAAATGTTACTCAATTTATGGTCTCTATGTTGACTCTATGAAGATCAAAGAGGACAGCCTTTGGTATGGATTGCATCTCAATGTAAAGAAAACAAAAATCCTCACCACTGGACCAATAAACAACATTGTTATCAATGGAGAAAAGATTGAAGTTGTCACGGAATTCTTTCTTATTGGATCAACCATCAACACTCATGGAAGCAGCAGTCAAGAAATCAAATGACCATTGCATTAGGTAAATCTGCTGCACAAGACCTTTTTAAAGTATTGAAGAGCAAAGATGTCAGCTTGAGGACTAAGGTGCGCCTGACTCAAGCCATGGTATTTTCAGTAACCTCATATGCAAGCTGAACAGTGAATAAGGAAGACTGTAGAAGAATTGATGCTTTTGAGTTATGGTGTTGGAGGAAAATATTGAAAGTGACATGAGCTGCCAAAAAAACCAATAGAGCCGTTTTGGAAGAAGTTCAGCCAGAGTGTCCTTGGAGGCCAAGATGGCCAAACTTCATGTTCCATACTTTGGATATATTGTCAGGAGAGAGCAGTCGCTGGAGAAGGATATCATGTTTGGTAAGGTGGAGGGTCAGAGGAAAAGAGGAAGACCCCCAACAAGATGGATTGGCCAAGTGGCAACATGGATGGACTCAAGTGTGGCAACAGTAGTGAGGTGGGCCCAGGATCGGGCAGTGTTTCATTCTGCAGTGCATAAGGTCACTATGAGTCGGTACTGACTGTATGACACCTAACAACAACAACAACATGTTGGCAGGTTCCTGATTTTCTGCTCAAATGCCCCCATCCTATGTTCCAGGATCCAATTTCTTCCTAATCAATGCCCTCATTTTAGAACCAGACACCATTCCAGATATGAAGTTGAGCTTGTGTTGTAATTCAGCCACTTTTATAATAAGACTCTGGGTTTGATTTTCAGCAATATCAGCTTGAGCAGCAGCAATGAGCTCAAGGGTAGCATCAATTATCAGGGTGTCACGGGGCCAGGCAGTGTTTTGTTCTGTTGTAAGGTGCCTAACAACAACTAGAGGAAATAGGCTTTCTCTCAGGACACAGGTGGAAACTCTGAGGTCTTTAATGTGGTGTCTGAGCTGTGGCTCCTTAATCCTGAGCTCATCTCTTTCCTTTTCCACTTGTTCTATTGTAAGTAGGAACAACCACCCAGCTTGTCTATACTTCGCATCCTGACAAAATTGCAGAAAAGTGTCATGCACTCCATCACCCAGAGCCTCACTTCCCTCTAATACATGCTGTTGGTGGCGATCTTTTGTGTATTAATATTGCCACCTCATGCCATAGATAAGCGGCACCTTCACCTTCTATACTAGTGAAGACAGGGTTATTATCAGTGCCCTAAAAAGTAGTCAGATTTGAGAACTTATTTAGAAAACTCATTCTTATGATTTATTTTCTCTGATTACTTTCCTGGTACCAATTGTCTTAGGCTTGGTTCCCTAGAGAAGCAAAACCAGTGAAGCTTTCCTCTATATATCTATATCTATATTATCTATAAACTTCTCTCTGTATATCCATATCTATATCTACATAGATATGGATATACAGAGAGAAGTTTATATCAAGGATATAATTCACAATGATACAGATAGGAGCAGAAAACCTCATCTTTTTCCCATGGGATGACTTGTAGATTCAAACTGCTGACCTTGAGGTTAGCAGCCCAGCTACCAGATCTCCACAAAGCATAGGATAGCCCCCAACAACAACAACAAAATAATTATCTAGTTCAAAGTACCAATAGTGCTGAAGTTCAGGAACCCTGTTCCTAAGTAAATTTAAAAACCTCCTTTCTCCATATGTATGTTCTCCACAACTTTTCTTACCTTCACTCACCATTCCCATCATCACTTCCCTTGGTGTCAAGAAAGACTCTGTTCTTTTATAATTCGTCCCTTTAGCCTTCTGTTTATTTTGATTTGAATATTTGCTTTCAATTTCCAGTTTTCTGTTTTTCTCCCCTTTATATCTCAAAAGCCTAAACCATCTCACACACACACAAAAAAAAATTCTTAGAAAGAGATGAAGCTCAGTATGCAATGATAAATTAGCTTCAGTAGGAAGGGGAGAGAAAGTTGTGGACATGTACACATCCAATATGTTTATCACTGAATTATGTCTTCCAGTTTACACACATCAGATACATCCTGAATGGCGAGCATCTCTGTATTTTCAAGCATAAACTGCTGGGCATAGAGTGGAAATTGCAGAATGACTCCAGAATTGCCAAGCACTTAGGGCAAATGGAGTTTTCCTTATGGTTCTTACAGAAACCAGAATATGAATAGAAATCAAGTGAAGGAATATGGAGTTGGCACAGGGGTTTGATGTTTGATAGTCAATGTTCTGTGAGCAAGTCTGATTTGTAAGATCAGCCCTGAGTAAGATTTGGATTAAGGGTTTTAATATTTATAAATCGGGAAATAATAATAAATCATTAGTCTCATCTCATGTTCTCATATAACATGAATATACAGGTAAAAAAGAAAAAAAAATTAGAATACAGGAATTTTTTTGTTTTGTATGATGTTGGAGTTGCAGTACAAAAACCTATGAAACAAAAATCATAAAATGTTTATGAACCATATGAGCCTACCTATGGGTATGTATTTTATGTGGCCATTTTAATATCCTATAAAGCATTAAGTTTATTCAGCAACATGATATTCCAGGAAGGAAAATGTGAATGAGCATATAATCTCTAAACCTTTTAACTTTTTTATTTATCCAATATTCCAAACAAATAAATAAAATTCTAATAAATAAATAAACTAAAGGATAAATAAAATTCTACAAGTTGGGGCTTCCTTCTCTTGACTCTTATCATTTTAATAAAAATATGAAATCAGTAGATCCTCAGATAAATTATTGATTATTGGAATTATTATAAGCCCTGATGTTGGCCAAAGAAACATACTCTTGAAAAGTCTTTCAAAAATAATTAAATATTAGTTAACAGAAATAGAATGTTTAATAGATTATTAATGTTGTTGTTGTTATTAAGTGCCGTCAAGTCGATTCCAACCCATAGCAACCCTGTACAGGGTTTCCGAGGCTGTAAATCTTTACGGAAGCAGAAAGCCTCATCTTGCTCCCGTGGAATGGCTGGTAGTTTCGAACTGCTGACCTTGCGGTTCGCAGCCCAATTCATAACCACTATGCTACCAGATGCTTAATAAATTACTGCAAAAGTATTAAATTATTTTGCAAATATTTAAAATCACATTTTGAAGAATTTTATAGTGAATGGCAAAGAAAAGCAGTATACAAATATCATCTTATTGTCATTTTATTTACAAATAAATATAAGATATCAATCCTATCCCTTCTGTATACAGGTTAGATAGGGAAGGGCAACTTAGACATTGGCTATCTAAAATGAGGGGGTGATAAAGGCATGAAGTAACTGGTTTACCAATTTTCAAGAGGGAGTTGAGTTTAAGAGTGTGTGTGGGAAGACAGAGTCCCAACTGAATAGTGTTTGTCTTGTCTAGATGGGTCTGGTTAAAAGAAATGGGGATAAGACTCTTAAGATTCAATAGTGAGTAATTGTTACAATGACTTATTGCAACTGTCTCAATTGTAAAGGTAGAAGTTTTGTAACAAAAATGGGGGAGTAGTCAATCTTACAGTCCAGAAACAGAGGACCCTAGGACCATCAAGGGAGAAGAACACAAGAGGAATGTAGGACTTTATCCAGAGAAGCAGCAACACCAGAGAGAGAGGTAGAGATGGGGACATGGAGATGGGGAGCAGCTGAGGACTCTAGATACATGGGAAGAGAGGGGACTGAGAGATGGCAGCCAGGATGCAGGCTTGCAGATGTGTGTTTTGGTGGCTTAAATGATTATATATGCCTGAGTGCTTTTTTTTTTAAAAAAAGAGCTCAACTGAATAGAGAAAAATATTGTTAACTGATGGTACATGATGGGGATTATAATCATTGTAATGAAACAAAGTATATGATTGGTTGAATGTACAATTGATGATCTGCGCTGTAAACTTTCACTCAATTCAGGATAAAATCTTTTACAAAATAAACAAATGGATAAATGTAAGAATACATATGTATTTAGAAAGAGAACTTAACAAAACCTCTAAATGCTGTAATATTTATTATTTTGGTGTTGTGTTATGAAGTGCCCTTAAGTTGGTTCCTACTCATAATAATCCTAGCCAAGTAAGCTAGGATGAAACACTGCCTGGTCCTGCAGCAGCCTCAAATTGTTGCTATGTTTGAGCCTATTGTTCCAGCCACTGTGTCAATCCACCTCTTGTTTTATAAGCCTCTTCTTTACCAAACATGATATTCTTCTCCAGGAACGGATCTCTCGCGATAGAATGTCCAAAGTGCATGCACTGAAGTCTTGTCATTCTTGCTCCTTAGGAGCATACTGGCTGTACCTTTTCAAAGACAGACTTGTTTTGTTCTTTGGGCAGTTCATATTATATTTAATGATCTTCACCAACACCATAATTCAAAAGGCATTGATTCTTCTTTACTCTTCCTTATTCATTATTCATTTTCACATGCATATGAGGTCATTGAAAATACCGTGGCTTAGGTCAGGTGCCTGTTAGTTCTCAAGATGACATCTTTAGTTTTAACCCTTAAAGAGGTCATTGGTAGCAGATTTGCCCAATGAAACACATGGTTTGATTTCTTGGCTGCTACTTCCATGAATATTGATTGTAGATGCAAGTAAAATGAAATTCTTAACAACTTCAATATTTTCTCTGTTCATCCAGATGTTACTTTGTCTATCATAAGGTTGTATAAATGTGGATAATTTTTACTCTTTCCTTATTTCTATATTTTTTAAAATTTGGGGGCAGTGACATTTAACCTTTAAGCAAGAAAAAATAATGCTAGTTTTTAAAGGATCCTATAAAAGTTATTGAATGGATTGCTGACCTCATTTTCGTATCAGTTCCATTCACTCTATCTTAGAAAACAGGGTGGAAAATGCATCTGTAATAAGTAAAGGCAGCAAGCTACAAAATGCAACAAAATCCATAAATCCCTTTGCTTAGCAAAGCAATTTTTGTGACTGCAACAGTTGGAATCAATTACAGTAGACTTTCATATTGCAAGGTTTCTAGACTCTTAACTGCTGGAGTTAGAGCTGAGGACCAAGTCACTTGAAATAGGCAACGGGGCTAAGGGGAAAAAAAAGCCCAATTTGATCAGAAATTACTTCATTTCACGAATCATTATGCTATTACCCTGTGCTTGAAGATAAGCAGTTTAGGCAGGGTCATGATTTAGCAGCCTCTTGAGACCCTGCTATCTAATTAGCATGGTTCTCAAAACATTGAACTCAGCTCATTGCTCATTGGGCCTATAGGAAAGCAAGGCATGTTTTCTTTACTGTCAGCATTTTGCTGGTTGTATTCATTCTATGGCCTGCATGGTACTATTAGGATTTTGTTGGGGGCCAAGAAAACTCGATAGGCAGAGTTTTGGCCAACAGCAACTTATCGCCATAAGAGTCAAGGATAGCACAACTCCTCAATGTCCAGGACCGACATCTCTCATATCATACTTTTTTAAAAATTCTACTTGTTTTTAAATAACAACATATGCATTTGGTCGGCAAGCCTTATCAATGCTTTTCATTGCAAAAATCATTGGGCTATTTAAGCTTTGAGAAATAATCCTTCTATGAATAATTTTCTTATTATTTGAACCTAATGAAACAATTATGCATAGAGAGTTGTACAGATAAATACTCCTAATATGTTGACACAGGCATGTGGCTAGAATAGCAGTCCAGAAATCTATTCTAACATGTAAAATTTTTTGTCTAATGATTGACTAGAAATTACCACTTGAGTATCTCATACTCAACTCAAACAAACAGTATAAGAAATGAACTCTGAATCTACTCTGTGGTATTGTATCCCAGTTAAAGTTCCTGTTATTATTTAAGCAAGAAAATTCAAAATTATTTAACAACAAAACAAAACTTTTACATTGTGAATTGAGTAAAGTTTAGAGTAGATTGGTTTTACATCCAACAAATGCTCACTTCATTTTATTACAATATTGTAATTCTCTCGGTATACCATAACTAACCTCTCAGTGGGTTAGATATAGATCAGCAGTGTGAACCTACCAGTTGCTCCACAGCAGAAAGATACGGCATTCCATTTCCATAAATATTGCAGCCTGGGACACGCTCTGACGCAGTTCTGCACTGTGCTACAGGCTCCCTGTGTGTGCAAATGAACTGTATGACCTTAGGAGACTGGGTAGTGGCTTATGTCAAACTCCATTAAATTTATCAGCAGGTTTTTTTGTTTCATTTTGTTTTATTCTATATCTAAAATAGATTTAGTGGCTGTCCACGTCTTTACAACTCCACTTTCACTTCCTTGGTTCATGCCATCACCGTAACCTCTCTAGCTGTCTAGCTAATAGATTATTCTCACATTTCTGGGCTCATTCTCCATCTAGCAATCAAAGTGTTTCTTACAAGGTGCAGATTCAATCATGTCCTTGGCTACAGCCTCCTCTTTGCATTTAGATTAAAACCCCAATTCTTTACTATACAGCGAAGGGTAATGTGAACTTTGCTGCCTCTTTATATTTCTTTCTCCTCACTTTTCCCATGTACCACATTCCAACTATCATGTGCTCCTTTCATTTCTGTATACAGAACAATGCCTATCAGCACTAATGCTCTTTCCTTTTCAAGTTTGTCAGTTACTTTTCCCTGGTTAACCATATGCTTATTCAAATCACTGCTGAAAAGTTACTTTTCTTGAGAAGCCTACTCTGATCCTCCAATTTAAAGAGAATATTTTCCTCTTAAGCACCTTTTTCTTTTCTTGAAAAGTACAAATGACAACATGTGACAAAGATAAGACTCATTAACATGCTGGTATTTACAGTTTCATTTCTTTTTGTCTATTTCAGATAAGAAAACTTTTATTTTTGTTCTCTCAGATTCTCTCTCATCCTTGACACCTAAGGAAATTCTGTTTTTACTAGACCAGTTGTTGGGATTTTAAGAGGCAGAAGTTGGAGAGTGTATAGAGAGCAGGATAAAGCAACCAATCTTTGATATGAAATACACAAGCAGATTAGTGGTGAGAGATACAGTGCCGTGAAATATTATCCTCTGGAGAGGGTTGTTGTTGATTATCTGAACTCCTTTTGACTGAGAATAAATATGTTTTACTCCCTAATCAGAGTATCCCACCAAGCAAGGATATAGCTCAGAATTGAGATGATAACTGAATTTATTTCTGTTTCATGACTTTTCCATTATTACCCTTGAATTTAGGTGCTGTACCTAAACTGGCTTTGTTGAAGGACAGATGTGAAAAATATAAGGAGATCTGGGAATCTATTATATTCTTCTTCAGGCCAGAGATCCTAAACTTTGTAGGAGAGGGAGACTGCATCCTAACCTAAATGGCACGTCTTTTCTCAGTTTCACATTGGAAGTAAAAAGGTAAAAGACATGATTAGCCTGAATCAGAGAGGCCCAAGAGGATTCTTTCTCATCAGAGAAAAAGGAAAAGAAGGGATTAGATTGATAACCTAATAAAATAAGTCATTGAGAGGCAAATCAATACATTGGGAATACCATTATGGTGACCTGTGCATTCCTTCCATATTCTTTTGATGCTTTCTGTATCATTCAATATTTTGCCCATAGAATCCTTCAGGATTTCAACTCAAACATTTTTTTCTTAATTTCTTTTAGCTTGAGGAATATTGAGCGTGTTCTTGACTTTTGGTTTGCTAACTCCAGGTCTTTGCAAATTGCATTATAATACTTTTGTCCTCTTGAGCTGCCCTTTGAAATCTTCTGTTCTTTTACATTCCTATTTCTTCCATCTGCTTTACTTCTCTCCACTCAAAATAACGTTTCAGTTTTCTTCTAATATCCTTTTTGGTCTTTTCTTTTTTTCCCTATGTCCTTAATAAACTATTGCTTTCTTCCTTTATGATGATCTTGATGTCATCTCACAACTTTTCGGGTCTTTTGTTACTAGTATCTATTGCATTACATATGCTCTTAAGATAGTCTCTAAATTCAGGTGGAGTATATTCAAAGTCATATTTTGGCTCCTGTGGATTTATTTTTCTTCAACTTCTGCCTGAACTTGTATATCAGCAGTTCATGGTCTGTTCCACAGTAGGCCTGTGGCCTTAATTTGGCTGATGATATGGAGCTTTCCACAGTCTCTTCCCACAGATATAATCCATTTGATTCATGTGGTTTCCATCTGGTGAGGTCCACTGGTATTGTGTTGAAAAGCTCTTTGCCTTGAATAAGTTGTTTTTCTTGCAAAATGCTATCATGTGATCTCCAGCATCATTCTATCACCTAGGCCCTGTTTTCCAACTGTGGATCCTACCTCTTTGTTTCCAACTTTAACATTTGAATCACCAGTAACACTGCATCTTATTTGCATATTTGGTTAATTTCAGACTGAAGATGTTGGTAGAATTTTTGAATTTCATCATTACTGGCTTTAGTGGTTGGTGTGTAAATTTGAATAGAAGTGGTATTAATTTATCTTCCTTGTTGTTGTTGTTGTTGTTAAGTGCCGTCGAGTCGTTTCCGACCCATAGCGACCCTGTACAGGGTTTCCGAGGGTGTAAATCTTTACGGGAGTAGAAAGCCTCATCTTTCTCCCATGGAATAGCTGGTAGTTTCAAACCGCTGACCTTAAGGTTCGCAGCCCGATTCGTAACCACTACGCTACCAGAGCTCCTTTATCTTCCTTGTAGGTGTATGGATATTGTCCTGTCAGAGACAGCATTGTACCTTAAGATAGGTCTTGAAATGTTCTTTTTTATAATGAATGTAATCTAGTTCCTCTCCATTTTTTTCATTCCTGGCATAGTAAGCCACAAAATAGTCTGATTCCATATGACCAGTGCCAGGTCCCTATAGCTAGCTCCCTGATGCCTTGGATATTAATCTTTATACATTCCGTTTCATTTTTAAGACTTATAACTTTCATAGATTCATACTTTGTACATGCCAAATTCCAATTATTGGTGAATGTTTGCAGTGCTTTATTTTCATGTTTAGTTTGCTTCATCAGCAAATGAAGCTCCTGAAAACTTTGTTCCATTTTCGTCATGAATTCACCTCTACCTTGAGGAGACAGCTTTTCTCCAGTCATAGTTCGAGTGCCTTCCAACCTGAGGGGCTCATCGTCAGGCACTATATTAGACAATGTTTCTCTGCCATTCAGAAAGTTTCAGAATTAACCACTCAGGAGCAGTCCTTCTGTCCTTCCTAGTCTATCTTAGTCTGGAAGCTCCACTGAAACCTGTCCATCCTAGATGACCCTACTGGTATTTAAAATACTGGTGACATAGCTTCTGGCATCATAGAAACACACAAGCCAACCCAGTATGACAAACTGACAGATGACATGTAATTCTTGATTAAAAGCAAAGTGTGAGAAGGAAAGTTGCACTCATTTGGTTGTTTAATGGTTAAGTGTGGATGTTAGCTGCAAGGTTGATGGGCTGGATCCATCCTGTGGCTCTGAAAGAAGACGAGCTGGTGACCTGCTTGCATAAAGATTCAACCAGGAAAGTGATAAGGGACAGTTCTAGTCTGTCACATGGGGTCACCATTAGGGTCAATGGAGCCTAAAAACAACAACTGGCTAACTTCTTTTCCTCTTTTTTCCTTACTGTACTGCTGTTCTTCCTCTTATTAATCTAAGGGATTTATCTTTGTATAGATTCTTTATCTCCTTATTCCTTTAAGGAGAGTTCTGTCTGGCTGCTGGACATAAAGCCTTTTCTTTCTACCTTTCCTTCTTCTTTCCTTTCTTTTTGGTATTGCAGAATTGGGGAACCAGAGAGAAAGCTTTAGAAAGAGCAAAAGGCCATGAAACTATTCTGTATAAAACTTTGGTGGTGAACACATGATATTATGTGTTTGTCAAAATCCATAGGATGGTACAACACAAATAAGTTTAGTTAGCTATGGACTTTAACAAAACGATCATATGTCGATATTGATTTGTCAAAAATAGCAAATGTACCACAGGAACATAAGATGTATAACAAAAGGAAACCAAGTGTAGGGAGATAAGTTGGAATATGGAAAATCTGTACATTATGCATAATTTTTCTGTCAACTGATATAAAAATTATGTTTATTAGAAAAATAGAAACATTTTAAATAGCTCTTTTTATTTAAAAAATCAAAGACTTGGTTCATTTTCAATTTTTAAAACTCTGAGAAAGTAGAAGAAATAAGGAGCAAGACTTAAAAATGATATGTATTGAATACAAGGAAACTGGTGAACTCCTAATGTGGTCATATAGGATCAGCACTGGACAAGATCAGCATTTAAAACCCACCAGCTGCTCCTTGGAAACCCTATACAGGGTTGCTAAGAGTCGAAACAGACTTGATGGCACTTAACAACGACAACATGGTGGTAGTAATGATATATCAAGAGAAGGGAGGGTAGAAGTCCATGTGTGACGAAGAGTTCTAGAAAAGTGGAGACTCTTGAGAAATATTCTGTAGCTTATTAATTGGGTGCTTTCTGAAGGTGGTCCCACTCCAAAGGTTGAGGTTACGATCTTGAAGGTTGTCTGATTTCTCACACCAACTTCAAGTCGTGGCCATGCCTCGAACCACCTGTGCTGATAGTACTTCTAAGCCACTCTCAGGTTCAATAATTCACTAGAATGATTCACAGAAGTGACTGAAAGTGTATATCCATGGCTAGCATTTGCTATAAGGGAAGAAAAGGCTAAATTCAGCCCAAAGATTATATAAGGCAGACTCTGGGAGGGGTCTGAATATAAAATTTCCTTTACCCTGTCCCATGGAGTAAGGTTGTATTACCCTGTTCTTACAGAGGTGTATTCAATCAGAGCCCTGGTGTGCAGCTGTAGGATAAGCACTATACCGTAAGATTGTTTTAACTGCAAGGTCAGTGGTTCAAATCCACCTTTGGGAAACTTAATTATTGCTGTGAGTCAGAACTGATGCAGTGACTCTAAAGTAGCAGTAATTAGTAGTAATACAAGTATTGCCAACTACAAAATCTCACCAGAGTTCTGGTGTCCAGAGTTTTGCTGAGGCTCATTTTGTAGTGCTGATTCATTGCTTGTCCATGTGGTTGAATTAAGTCTTCTGTCTTACTGATACCACATGACCCAGGACTTCCACCCTTAATCACATGATTGGTTTTTCTGGCATGGCTAACCCCAGTCATCACCCTAAATAAGACATTTCTATCAGTTATGGCATGTATTACTTCTCAGAAGTCAAAGAAAAAAGACCAGATTTATCTCTATGTTCAATATGTCATTTTTTTTTTTTTTTTATTATTAGTTTGGTGTTTTTTTGTTTTTTTTTAACATTTCAAAAAAAATGTTTTGTTTTGTTTTTCTTTACAAGGGGTGAGTTGTGTACAGGAAGGTTAAATGCTTTATAGACAAAAAAAATAAAATACAATAAACTGCGCTAGAACCAACATATTCATTATCATCATCTTCTTCATCTTCATCCTCTTCTTCTTCTTCCTTTTCCTTGCTTTCTCAGCCTTGGCGTGTCCCTTTTTGACTGCATCAGGCTTTCCTTTAGGCCAGTAGGCAGCCATATATCCTTTTTGTACTTCTCCTACAACTTAGTGGTTTTTCTTCTATGACAGCTTGTCATGGGCAGCAGTATTTTTCCACATCTCTCTGTTTCTTTGCAACATCGCCAATGGATGAGCTGGGATGCTCGCCTTTGATTATGAGGCAATACTCTGAACACAACTAGAAGAAAGCTGAAGGAGCCTCTTGGGTGCATTGGGATCCTTGAACTTCTTTTTTGTCTCCCCTTTAGGCGAGATAATAGGTTTTCATTTCTCTTTCAAAACGGGCCTTGTCCGTCTTTGCCATGTCTTCAAATTTTCTTTCTTTTTGGCAGACATGGTCTTTCACCACTCTGAGCACTTCATGGAAATTCTGAGAAGTTGACTGAAGCATCTGGATGCTTCTTCTTTTGCTCCTCCTGGCAGGTTTGCACAAAAAATGCAGAGGATGACAATTTGCCTATCGGCTTCTTAGGATCTCCTTTGCCCATGTTTAGTTATTATTTTTTGCCGTCCACGAGGCACATAGTTCACCTAATTGCGATCTGGCTCTGCCTGGCCTGGTGATGTCTCTCTGGAACTCAATGTATTGCAATACCCATTCGTTTGCTTTTTGCATATACACACTTTAAACATAGAGTTCAAGGAGTAGGGTGTTAGGTTATGTATTAGGCTGCTAACCTTAAGGTCAGCAGTTTGAATCTACCAGAGGATCTGCAAAACAAAGATGAGGCTTTCAGTCTGTAAAGATTTACAGCCTTGGAAACCCTGTGAGTTGTTACGAGTTGGAAGCAACTTTAGGACATGCAGTAGCAATAGTAGCAGCAGTAACAACTTATGTACAATTCCATCTTCTATGAATACACAAGTTAATCATTTAATTCCTCTTTTACATTTGCTTTGTGGCATTTTGATTTTTGAAGATGACTCATTCAAAGATAAAAATGAATACAAAAATAACACACGGCTGGCATTGCTATCTGTATTTATAGATGACAGAACTGAGTCTAGGTAAACTTTCAGAGAAAAAAAACAAGAATTTAAAACTAGGTTTGTCTGTCACTAAATTAAGGGTATTTGCTTTTTCAATAATACCACACAGTTTCAAAATTATTTCCATAAAACTTAAAGGAATTAAAAAATTGACCAACTCTCCAATATCCAGGTCTTTCCATCTAACAGTACAAGGGTGGCTTGAAGACCAGCAGCTCACCATCATTTATGAGCTTGTTAGAAATACAGAATTTTAAGTTCCAGACCTACAGAGTCAGAGTATAGATCTTAACAAGACCCCAGGTGATTTACATGTATATAATATTTTGAGATGAAGATCAAAGAGCACAGCCTTTGATATGGATTACACCTCAATGTAAAGAAAACAAAAATCCTCACCACTGGACCAATAAACAACATTCTTATCAACGGAGAAAAGATTGAAGTTGTCAAGGACTTCATTCTTCTTTGATCAACTATCAACACACATGGAATCAGCAGTCAAGAGATGAGACGACGTATTGCATTAGGCAAATCTGCTGCACAAGACCTTTTAAAAGTGTTGAAGAGCAAAGATGTTAGCCTGAGGACTAAGGTGCACCTGACACAAGCCATGGTAATTTCAATAACCTCATATACATGCAAAAGCTGGACAGTGAATAAGGAAGACCATAGAAGAATTGATGCATTTGAGTTATGATGTTGGAGGAGACTATTGAAAGTGCCATGGGCTGCTAAAAGAACCAACAGATCTGTGTTGGAACAAGTGCAGCCAGAGTGCTCCTTGGAGGCCAAGATGGCCAAACTTTGTCTCTCATACTTCAGATATATTGTCAGGAGGCACCAGTCACTGGAGAGGGATATCATGTTTGGTAAGGTGGAGGGTCGGAGAAAAAGAGGAAGACCCCCAATGAGATGGATTGGCCAAGTGGCAGCATCAATGGGCTCAAGCATGGCAACAATAGTAAGGCTGGCCCAGGATCGGTCAGTGTTTCACTCTGCTGTGCACAGAGTCACTATGAGTTGGTACCGACTCAATGGCACCTAACAACAGCAACAAATATTTTGAGAAACTTAAATTCTCTTATCCTGGGTCTCATTCCATTACTTTCAGTTTGGAAAAACCCACCATATTCTAAGATAGCACCTTTCACCTTTGTAAATTTCTGTTAAAACCAGATACAATTTGGGAAAATCTATTTCACTTTAAATCCACCTGTTTACACTGTAACTTCTATGTAGTAGCCTGTTTAAGTTACGACTCTACAACATCACAATCATGAAGTAATAAGAAGTGAATGCTTTAAGTTATAGATTGGCCATCTTATTTGGCATTGAACTATGAAGGAGAGGTCCTGCTATGTCTACTGGAACAAATCAGGAGCTGAGCCTTGGATTTGATGACTCTCTTGCTTCCTTGAATTAGAAGATCCAATCTCCACCATTAAAAACCAGAGGTATGTTTTTGGACCCATTTTTCTATCAGGACAATCCATATATAACTTCTTTTGCTGTTTGTTATTATTTAAGAACCTTTGTACTCCGAAAATCACATTAGTTGGTTCAAGAAAAGTATAGACTTTGAAAACAAAGCATGGATTATTTTTATAGGACTCTTATATTTTCAAAAGCAGGGCAGAGTACTGTTTTAATGGCTTAGCTGGTATACTTAAGCATAGAAACAAATATGAGTTGTGCTTTAGCACCTGTCGAAATTCAGGCCTTGATATTATCTGCATATGAGTTTCTCTGTCATAAGTCATCCTTGTCAGAGGAGCCCCTTTGAGTTACACAACCTGCAGAGACTTACTAGGCCTGTGACTATACACACAAACATATTTTTATAGTGTGTTTCCCTCCTGTATTATTTCAACTCCTACACTACTTACATATTTATAGAAGCCTCTGGTGATTCTTAATGATGTTGTTCAGTTTAGTTTCTTAATAATTTCCCTGGTTTTATGCTAACATCCTGCTGTTGATTGTTCTCTTATTTTAATTATGCTGCATTCTAAGCTGTGCTTCTGGGAATGGGCTGGAGTTTTCACTGCAGTGCGTTACAGGTAAAAATGTTTTTTAAAGTCCTCTTAGAGCAGAATGCCTGCCCTTAGCATTTTGACAGGGCTGTGTGGGCAGGGAAAGCTCCACCAAGACCAGAGAAGTCACATCACTGGACTGTAGGAAGTGATGGCCAGTTGTAGTGAGTTAATGCAAAATATGGTAACTAGGATCTAGTGTGTCCTGCTAGGATGCTGTAGGATAAGCACTGGACTGTTAATCATAAGACTGTCAGTTAAAACCCTCCAGTGGTGGTTGCTGGTAGCTGTGTGCCATGGAGTCGGTTCCAACTCATAGCGACCCTGTATGGGATTTCCAAGGCTGTAAATCTTTACATGAGCAGAATGCCTCATCTTTCTCCCATGGAATGGCTGGTAGTTTTGAAGTGCTGACCTTGCAGTTCACAGCTCGATTTGTAACCACTACCAGAGCTTCTCCAGTAGTACTCAGAAATCCTACCCAGGGTTATTATGAGTCAGAACCAACTCAATGGCACTCAACAAGAAAACCTGGACTAATGCATATTACATGCAGACTGGCTTTGGTACTTTACACATCTTCAATTCAATTAAATATCATCCCAACCCTTTAAAAATTGTGTTATTAATGTGCCCAAAGATTGACATGAAAGCAGAAGAGATTTTTAGTAGTGTCTCCAAAGAAATGATGCTAAAATGTATCTCAGCAATATAAATTTTTATTCATTATAAAAGTAGTGTGGGTGGTACTGGCACTTTGTTGAGTTGGTTTCTACTCACAGCGATCCTGTATAGGATTTTGGAGGTTGTAAATCTTTATGGGAGCAGAATGCCTCAACTTTCTTCCAAGGAGCAGATGGTGGATTTGAACTGCAGATCTTTTGGTTAGCAACCCAATACATAACCCACTATGCCAACCGAGCTTCTTTATAAAAGTAGGGAAAGAAAGGAAATCTGTTGCTCTCATACTCCCCATGCTTAAAGTAGTTTGTTGCTTGGAGTCACAAAGAAGAGATTTTGCCACATATAACACAATGCCAATCCAGATTCCAATGGCATTCTTCAAAGTGATGGAAAAAAAAAATAATTATAAACTTTATATGGAAAGGAAAGAGACCCAGGATAAACAAAGCACTGCTTAAGAAGAACAACAAAGTTGAAAGCCTCTTATTTTCTGATTTCAAAATTTCCTACATGGCTACACTGTGCAAAACAGCCTGGTACGGATACAATGAAAGATACATAGATCAATAGAACAGAATCGAGAATCCAGAAATTAACCCATCCACATACAGCTAACTGATCTTTGACAAAGGGCCAAAGTGCATTGAATGGGGAGGGGATAGTTTCTTCAACATATGGTATTGACAAAACTGGAAACCGATATGCAAAAGATTGAAACAAGACCTTTACCTCACACCATATACAAAAACCAAGTCAGTATAGATTAAGACCTAAATGTGAATCCCAGAATTATAAAGGTCCTCAATGAAAAAATAGGACAAATTTAAGGACTCTAATCCAGGGTACACAGAGACTGCCAAACCCATGGACAAGTACATAGCCACAGAAGGCTAGAGCCAAGAGTGAAACGTCCAGCTGATATGAAGTGAGGGGTGACACACAAGAACACCCAAAGTTTTGTAAATAGTACCCATTCAACCTAGCTTTGATGGCTTGATGATCAGAACTCGAATAACGGAAGATTAAAAAAAAATTTTTTTTTTGATGAAGGAAATAAGTGTAAATTGCTACAATTTGATGAACTTGACCTATAGCTATGGGTGTAGTAGCTCAAAATACCCACTGAGATGGAAGGAGTCTTCACATGAAGTATTAGTCCTATCCTCTCTGTATACAAGATTTATAAGGACAGGCAATGTAGACATTGGCTACCTAAAATAGAGACGGGGGCAGGCTGTAAAGGCATGGAGTGACTTTTCAAGAGGTAGTTTAGTTTCAGAGTGTTTGGGGGAATGCAGAATCCCCACTGAATGATTTTCATCTTGTCTAGATGGGTCTGGTGATAGGAGATGGGGATACAATTCTTATGATTCAATAGTGAGTAATTGTTATCATGACTAATTGTGACTGTCTCAACTGTAAAGTTAGAATTTTTGTAATGAAAATGGGTGAGTAGTTAATCTTTCAGTCCAGGAACAGAGGACCCTAGGACCATCAAGGAAGAATAGCACACGCAGAATGTAGGACCCTATCCAGAGAAGCAGCAACACCAGAGATGGAGGCAAAGATGAAGACACCAAGAGACAGAGCAGCTGAGGATTCTAGACTCATGGAAAGAGAAAGACTGAGAGCTGGTGGCCAGGAGGCAGGCTCGCAGAATGTGCTATTTAGTGGTTTAAATGATTTTATATTGCTGAGTGTTTTTGTGTACATACCCCTACCTGCCCCCCCCCAAAAAAAAAAGAAAAAGAAAAAAGACGAAAACAGAGGGAATAGAAGCAAATACTATTGAATTATTAACGGAGATTATAATCATTGCAATGAATTAATGAGTGTAAAACTGATGTTCTCCCACGTTAGCTCTCACTCAATTCCCAATAAAAACTTAAAAAAATTAGAGATGTTTGCAGTCTTCAAAGGATGAAGATAAGTCATTTTTGCTCCGAAATGGCTAAAGCAAGATATTGTCAAAATAATTTAACTTTGGAATTCTAGAGTACTGATTGTCGTTGAATGCTGAGTTAACTGTGTATTGTCCTTGTGTGAGAGACCTGGTTTGATTCCTGGCCCAAACACCTCAAGCTTAATGACCACCCACCTGTCAGTGGAAGTTTAAGTGTTTTGGGGATACTGAGCAGATTTCAGTAGGCCTTCTAGGTTAAGAGAGACTGGGAAGAAATCTATTTCCAAAATATATGCAATGAAAACCCTGTAGATCACAGAAGTCCCATTCACACCCAATCATGGAGACAGACGGTGCCAGGGAGCATTTCATTCCATTGTATGTGTGGTCATTGTGAGTCAAGAACAGGCTGATGAGAGCAAACAACAAACATTAATGGCACTGTGTAAATTACTTAAACTCTCCTAGCCTCAATTTCTGACATCTGTAAGTGGAAATAATAATATCTGTAAAAGGATTGTAAGTACCAAATGAAATTATATCTATTAGGTGCCAAGTAGTATCTGTCATATATTTGCCTAATAAAGAAGTGATATGTTTGAATTATGATGCTTGTAAAGAATATTGAATATACTCAGCTGCCAGAAGAACAAAAAAAGTCTGTCTTGGAAGAAGTAAAGCCAGACTGTTCCTTTCAAGCAAAGTTGTGAGAGTTTGTCTCACGTACTTTGGACGTGCTCTCAGAAAGGACTAGTCCCTGGAGAAGGGCATTGTACTCGGTAAATCCCTATGAGCAAAGATCAGAAGTAAAAAAAAGGTGCATTGGCTCATTGGCTGCATCCATGGCTACAAACACAGTGATGATTGTGAGAACAGGACGGGATCACTGTTGTAGATAAGGTTGGTATGAGTCAGAGTTAATTCAAAGTCACAAAACAATAAATCTGACAATTTTTATGTCCGTTCTTACCTACAGAGGAATAGACAAAATAATTCTTACATTTTTCTCTTGTGAATATTACCAAGGACTAATCAATCTTTCATTGAATCACTCAACTGACCCCATTTCCTACTAATTCAAAATCTATTCCACTGTTCTCCTTGCTATTTCTATATCAAACTGATCTTGTGGTCCACCACGTTACCCTACAGCACTATACCAGGACTCCACGTAAGGAAGCAGAGAATAGAAATGTTGTTGCTATCTTCTGTCAGGTCTTACATGGGTCTCCAACTCATGGTGATGCCCATGGACAATCGCATCTGACTGCTGTTATTCACAGAGCTTGTATTGTCTGACTCATGGTGATGCCCATAGACAATCGCATCTGACTGCTGTGATTCATAGAGCTTGTATTGTCTAACTCATGGTGATGCCCATGGACAATCGGATCTGACTGCTGTGATTCACAGAGCTTGTATTGTCTGACATTCAGAAGTAGATCTCCAGGACTTTCAGCCTCATAGCAACGCACAAGCCTCCACTGATAGATGTGTGGTAGCTTTGCATAAGATGCATTGATTAGGACTCAAATCTAGGTCTTACATTCATTAAAGCTAAACATTTCTTCCACTCAACCACCACTGTTCTTATTACAGCAGCTAAACATGAAGTGTCTCCAATCAAATACAGCCAGAGAGATGGCAGGTAATAACTTCCCCAAGCCATACCTGCTGTTCTTTGAGTATGACAGGCTGAAGGAAGGAGAAGACAGACAGACAGGCAGAGGACTAGACATAGGAGGAAATTTGAGGGAGTAAAAAAAAAAAAATCATGCTCAGGGGTTTGTATTCATGCAAAAGGTTTTAATGACCTGGCCATCACCATCACAGAGGGATCCAAGTAAACTCTCAGTATACTATAGGGATATTTGCATTTTTATATGAACAATTTTTTAATGATGTCACAGAGAAATGTTAACTAATTTCATTTTTAATTAGTTTCAGAGTGTAGAAGAATTAAGAGTAGTTATATTTAGAACTTATTTAATTAAAATGGATAAACTATATTTCAAGTGCATAATATAGATAATCTCACTAAGTTCTACTCCTGGCTATATCACTGCTGTAATTAATAGTAAGATGCTGCATATTAATGAGAAGAAGAAAAGGAAGAGTTGCCTTCTCCCTTTCTTAGGATTTCAGGTTCTGGTTAAGTGGGTATCGGATATTGCAGGCAGGAAATGTTTATTATTCAACTCAGGAGGCTACAGTGACATTTCTTATCATTTCAGCATAACTGTGCCAGAGGGTCTGTAAATAGTATTTGCCAAAGGCAATTTTACACATTTATAATATTCTTTGATGTTTGGGCTGGGCCCAGCTGACAGAGCCACAGGGCTATCTTTCTGCTTTTCCTGCAGGCTGATAAACCAGCTTGGGGGTTTACAAAGATACAAAACAAACCCAGAGAATTGCATTTAGTGATCTCTGAATTAAATTCTCCATAAGAAAGCTGATGCCTACCAGGTAGTGGTCATTTAATAAGTAGGTATTAAAGGGAAGTTGGGGGGTGGGGAACTGTCATCAAGGTTTTGCAGAATAATCTCAAGATGAAAACATTACCTATAGAAACCATTCTAGGCAGATGTGACTTTATGCTGCACTGCATAGCAAAGACCAGAAGGGAACTGAAAAAACTCTCATTCTCAAGAATGTGAGAATTATTTAAGAACAAACAGATCAGAATTTATTCAGTTATTATTTTGATCATTATTTAATGAAGTTTGATACATTTACTAATTTACTAATAACAACAGTTTTATGAAAGGTAATACAAAAACAGCATGGGGACCATGTCTAACTTTCATTTCACAGAAAGGAAGGCAAATCAGACACAAAGTCAGTCCAAGATCAATTCTTGTGAAGCAGATGTCATGGCAAACCTTTGTCCTCTTCGGACCCCAACCATCCCTCCCATAGCATTCTCTACTTCACATTTGGGTTTGATAAGCCATCGCAATGGCAGCTCAGAACTCGGTAACAATACTTACAATCATGGGGTTTGTTAAGGAAATGAACAGGTAACAATTAAGGAGCAGATGGAACAGCTCTCGAGCCTGGCAGAACTCTTCTGCTGTCCTGTAGGCACACCGTACTCTTGTCTTTGGCCTCTCAGTCTCTGGCCTCTTCTCTGCTCAGGCGATTATTATAAAGTTCCTTTAGTGCTGTCTATATATGCTCAGAAGATGCAGTTTGCATGCCAGCCTCCTGCCCATAGGCACTCAGCTTTAACTGAACCATAAGCTGGAAAGCTGACAGCTGTCTATCTGCCACATCTTCTGCTGCTAATGCTTTTCCAGGTAGGGATCTGATGCTCCACTCATGGTTCTTTTCTGATGGTCTTGAATCTGAGATGGCTCTTTTTACACCTAGCGGGATGGCGTAACTAGCGAATCTTGGTATTAGAAGCTTGTACACCCTATTTGCATAGTCCCACTCAATCATTTAGTGGGAATAAAAAGAAGTTTAAATAGAAAAGCCAGGTCAAATAAATTTATGGTACCACAGTTAGGCATGAAAACGGAGTCACTTCAACTGAAAGATTAACTTATAGCACATAATAGAAAGTTGTAGAATACTAAAAATAAAGCATTACTTTGATTTCCCATTATTACCCAAATATCAATATATGGTCAGGACCCAGATAACCCTATGTATCTCTTGTATACTGGTCACTATAAATAAATCACTCTGCTGTATGTTCTTGTTAAAATACATCATTTTCTGAAATCATTTCATTTATGCATTTTTATGATTTGGGAGAAAAATGCAGCAGTCTGCTTCCATAAAGATCATAACCTTGGGAACCCTATGAGTTGGGTCTACTTTGCCCTATGGGGTCACTTTGAATTGGGTTTGACCCCTCTGCAATGTTTTGTTGTTGTTATTGCTTTTGTTAAAAGAAATATTTAAATGTTGTCAAAACCATGTGGGACCATGTCTGACTTCCTTTGGCTTCACAGGGTGTAAGGAGACTCATACTCAAAACTAGCCTAAGGCAGATTCCTATGAAGCAGAGGTGAGCTATGCCTTCACCCTACAACCTTTTTTACCCTCTTCTGACACCAGCCATCCCTCTCAAAACACTCTCTGCTTCACATCTGGGTTTGATCATCCATTACAGTGGCCACACAGAATTCCTAAGAACATTCATGATTTATAGTGTTTATTAGGGAAATGAACGAGGTACAATTTTGGATCAGAAACAACTCAGGATGTAGCAGTTTTCCTTTCAAGAATGCCTCCTCTCTAGAGTACTGAAGGCATACCTTGGTCTTGTCTTCAGCCTCTCAGCCATGTGGCTCCTTAACCTCTGCCCTACTCTGTCTGACAAGTGTGACAAAGCTTCTATAAGTGTTCAAAGAACACATTCTTCAAGCCAGCCTCCTGCCCTCAGGCACTCGGCTTCTAGGTCCGTGGTCCTGAAAACCCACAGTTGCTCTGTGTCTGCATGCCACTGCCTGGACTGCCACCAATGCTGTCATCGCATTTCTAAGTAGGGGGTCTCACGTTCTGCTCATACTTTTCCTTCTTGATGGTGCTGGAATCATCTGTTTCTGCTTCTGAGGTGGCTCCTTTTAAACTGATGATCATGGTTGTGTGCCATCAAGTCAGTCCTGATTCATAGCAACCCTGTATAAGATTTCCAAGGCAAAAATCGTTGTGGGAACAGAAGGCCTCATCTTTATCCATGGAGTGCCTGGTAGATTTGAACTGCTGACCTTGTGGTTCCAACATCCCCATGTGTAACTCACTATGCTACCAGGGCTCCCTTTAAACTTTACAGGTAGCAAAAGTAACCAATCCCAGTATTAGAGTCTGGTACAACCTGAATCACTATGCCAAAAAGAAATGGACGACGTTCAACCATTTCAAGAGGTAGCATATGATCCAGAGCCCATGATCCTGAAGGCAGAAGTCTAAAGTGCATCGAAGGCATTGGCAAAGAACAAGGCACTGGAAATTGTTTGCATACTCACTGAAACCTTTAAATGACCTGATAGGGCACCAGAGGCATTCACTCATCTATGCCAAGAAATTTTGAAGACAACTACCAGGCCAACTGATTATAATAAATCTGTATTTGTGCCCATTCTAAAGACAGGTGACCCAATGGAATGAGGAAATCACTGGACAATATCATTGATATCCCAGCGAGTAAAGTTTTACTAAAGGTAATATAAAAATGGCTGCAACCATACATTGACAGAGAACTTCCTGGGCTTCATGTCAAAATCAGAAGATGATGTGGGATGAGGGATATCATTGCTGACATCAGATGGCTATTGACTGAAAGGAGAGAATACCAGAAAGATGTTTACCTGTGCTTTATTGACTATGCAAAGGCTTTCAATTGGGTGGATCATGACAAGCTATGGATAATATTGCAAAGTATGAGTATTACAGAACACCTAATTGTGCTCATGAGGAACCTGTACATAGACCAAGAGGGGGATGTTCAAACAGAACTAGGGGACCCCAAATTGTTTAAAATTAGGAAAGGTGTACAGCAGGTTTGAAGAGGACTTAAAATACTTACTGATGAAGATCAAAGACCACAGCCTTTGGTATGGGTTGCATCTCAATGTAAAGAAAACAAAAATCCTCACCACTGGACCATTAACAAACAACCATATATATGGAGAAAACTTTGAAGTTGTCGAAGACTTCATTTTGCCTGGAGCAACCATCAGTACTCATGGAAGATGCACAGTGGTGGCAGTGATGTGCTCAGGCTTAGCAACTATTGTGTTCAGGGTTGCTATGAGTCGGTACTGACTGGATGGCACCTAAGAAAAACAACACCCTATTTTCATGGTCCCATCAGTCCTTTGGTGGGAATTAAGACTTTGGAAGAAAAAGTCATATCATGTAAACTCTAGGCAACACACATCTGCACTTTGTTTCTGCCTAGTAGAATGGAAGTAAAGTGATAATAGAACCTTTTCTCATTTGCTACTTCCTCTACAACACCAAGAATACTTTTGTCTGCAATATGCCACCATAAGTTAGAACTGACCATTGTTGTTGTTAAGTGCTGTCAAGCCCATTCCAACCCATAGTGACCTTGTATAGAGTTTCCAAGGAGTAGCTTGTGAGCTTGAACCCCCGACCTTACAGTTCAAATGACTTTGTAGTCTGACTCATTAGCCCACAGCACCACACCAAGACTCCTAGAACTGACTAGCAACTAACAATATAGTACTTTTAAAATCCATTAATTAACAACATGAACATTATGTTCAGAAATTTTTCTTAGAAACAAAATGTATGCTTTACTTTTCTCTACTCATATAGTTGTGATACAGATACAGAATTTAGTTTCCCAATAACATCACAATCTGCAAACTGCATTGTGATACAAATCAGTGCTAGCATTATGCTTTTATGATGATCTGAATAATCCTTAGGAAGAAAACCACCTAGCAGTTGTTTTCCATCTAACATCTAACAATGTTATTGGGTGGTAGAAAAGGAATGAGGGTTTGATTTCCAGTTCCATTACTTCTTTCTTTTGTGACTTTGGACAAGATTCATTTGTTGTTTTCTGAATTTGAGGTTCTCTTTATGTGACATGGAGGGGCTTAAACAGAAATCTGGTGATTTTCAGTCTCATTTTGTGAAGTTTATTCTTCCTCTCTCCATCAGATTAATTTGTCCAAAGCACACTTTCATTGTGTAGCCTTCAGACGTAAGTATATGGCTCTGCATTTTGTTTTGCATGAAGTCTAGTCATTGCGATCTGGTATTCCTGTCATTCTGTCATCAGATACCTTTCTGTGAACTCAACCAGATGTCCCTCAAGTACAATACGAAACCCTTTGGATTTGCCATTTATGTTATTCTAGTCCCTATTTGCTATGTCCATGAAATGCCCAAACTTCTCTCTTTTGTACCAAGAGTCCAATTGTTGTTGCTAAGTGTCATTGAGTCAATTCTGAATCATAGTAGGGTTTCTGAGGAGCAACCCTTCGTAGGGTTTCTAAGGTTTGAACTGCTGACCTTGTGGTTCACAGTCCAGTGTTGATTCTACAGTGCTACACCAGGAGTCCAAGAGTCCAATACCCACCTGCTTATCTTCATCTAAATCTATTTTCAAGATGCATTCCCCATCCTGACCTTTTGTCCCTGTTGATTCCATTACTATTCATCATCCTCTTCTCAATGTACCTGTGGTACCAAGTTTCTATTTCTCAGCTCCAACTCTGTACATTTCTGCTTTATATGTGTTTTGGTAATGCCACATGAATAACTGTATCTCTCAAACAGAATGCCCTACACGGGTTAGATTTTCTTTCCACTGTATCTGTTGTGGTGGTGGATAAATAGTAAAATGAGTAAAAAATATTATGTATGAGTAAAAAATGGACTGATGACCACCTTTACTGCTTCCTGCAACTCATTGCTTTTTTCCCTCTACATTTTATTTATTGTGTTGTTACGGTTGAAAACATACACAGAAAAATATATACCAATTCATCCATTTCTCTCTATATATTTTAGTGATATTGGTTACATTCTTTGAGTTCAACCATTTATACCTTCCTTTTATGAATTGTTCTTCCCTCGTTGACATAAACTCACTATCCCTTACTCTTTCAAGTTGATTTTGTTAATGTGATCTTATAAAAATAGTGCTCAAAATGGATAATGCTCAAGGCCTACATTTTTTTACTAGTTAAACAAAACTATTGTTTGGTACTAAGAAGACTTCAGGGGATAGCTTGGTTTAAGGTTTAAAGACAATCTAGGGAACATAGTTTCAGGAGTTGATCCATCCTTTATGCCTCCAGAAAATCTGGAGTCCATGAGGATTTCAAATTATGTTCTGCATTTTACAATTTTAATCAAGATCCTTCTATGTAATCTTTAATCCAAATATTCAGTCTGGTAGGCAGGCACCATTCAAGCTCACATGTGAACTTTTGTTCACATTAAACACATTTTCCATGCCCTCCTCCATTCTAGTCTTTCCTTCTTTCTCTGTAGCTTCAAATGAATAGAGATCATTTGCTCTCAGGATAGCCACTTGAAAGTTTTTAAGAACCCAAGCACTACATAAGCAACTAAAAAAAACATAGCACAAGACAAATCATTAGGCCAATGATCTGGGATGTCCTATACAACCATAACCTTAAAATCTGCAAACCAAGAATCCATATCCCATGAGGTTTTGGTTATAAATATGCAGCCTTCGCAGCTACTGTTTTGTTTTTATTGTTGTTGTAAATGTATCTATGATGCAATTTTTGAAAGCTCAACTTTTTATAGGTATAAAAATTATTGACAGTAGTTACAATAATCAGTTGTGCGACTCTACAGTTAATCAATGTAATTTTTCCTTTTCTCTCTCTTTTTTTTAAATGCTTTATTGTGAATTATTTGATAGTTTACATGGGAGAACATTAGCTTCACATTGATCCCATCATATATCATTTCCTTGCCATGGTTACAATCACCTTCATGTATCATCCACCAACCAAAGGGTATACCCCACAAGCCTGCTCCCCGGTCATCAGCACACAGCCCCTCTCCCTCTCTGGGTCCAAAGTCCCCAGCTGCTCCATCTCTTCATGCCATCATCTCTGCCTCCATCTTTGGCATCACTACTTCTCTCGGTAGGGTTCCGTTCTCCGTTCCTCTCCCTTGATGGTCCCAGGAACCTCTGCTTCTAGACTGCAAAGTTAATCATTCCCCTCCTTTTGTCCCAAAACGTCTACCTTTATATTCCCAACCCTCATAATCAGTCCTGATACCAATTATTCACTATTGTATCGCAAGAGACCTATCTGCATCTCTTTTCATCAGCCCCTCCTAGACAGATTGTATACTACTCAGTGGAAATTCTACCTTCCTCTGAGCCCTCTGGATCTAGGTTCCCTCTTGAAAGCTTGTAAGCCAGTCACATCTGTAACCCCCCCATTCTGGGTAGCCAATGTTCAAGTTGCCCATCTCTGTCCTCTCTGTGTGTGGAGGGCTTGGGAATGATCCTCGCTGTGAAGCTTTGTTCCCTCTTTTGAGCTACTGCATCCATAGGTGTACGTCAAGTTAATCAAATTGTATCAGATTATTCTTTTTTTCCTCTTTTTTCTTCTTCTAGTTGAGCTCTGATCATCCAGTCATTGAAGCCAGGTCAAGTGGGTATTATCTGCACGTGTGGGTGTATTTATGCATATGCCCTCTCTTCTTATCAGCTGGATGCTTCACTCTCTACTCTAGTTTGCTGTGGCTATGTCACTGACTCGGGGTCCAAGAGTCCCCTGGTCTTACTGGCCAACCAGGCCTCCAGCCAGTTTCACAGGAGTCTATTGAACATTGTAGGGCTTAGCTTGCAGCTTCATTGTTGCGTTTCCCTCACTTCCCCTTAACGATGATGAACATAGTCACCAATCAGAGCGTGTACTCCCATTTAGTCTTAGGCTTAGAAGCAGGTTTGCCATGATGGGGACCCGACACTTGCCTTGATGTTTCCTGGGCTAGAAATTTGCTTGTTCTTTTAGTAATCAGTTGGTCTGCCTATGTTGTTTTGTATTTTTCCTGTCAGACTTTCTTTCAGGAAGTATCTTCTGTTCTGGCTGCTCTAGGCTGGTTTCCTTTTCTCTTAAATGAAAAACAATCTTTCTTTGTTAGTTTCTTTGATAGTATGATATGCTGCCCATATCTCCTTCAACTTTGAAGGGTTTATTCCCTAACTTCTGTGAGAAGAGTGAGAGAAGACAGCTGTGCCCTTTCAGCGTGTTTCTGAGATTGCCTCAGTTGAAAAGAGCCACCTTGCCCAAAGTCACTTCACCCGTTCTGAGCAGACAGCACCTGTGACTGGTTTGCAAGAAAACGTAATATCTGATGGATTCCCTGGGTGATGCAAAGGGTTACTGAGCTTGCTTTTCACTGAAAGCTTAGAGTTTAAAGTACTTCCAGAGGCAATTCAGTAGAGAGGGCTTATGATTTACTCCTCAAAAAATCAGCACAATCCTACTCTGGCATAGGGTTGTCAGAAGTGCAGATTCACTCTATAACACCAAGTTTGGTTTGGGTTTATAAGGGCCTGATACCTTTTCCTAACTTGAGGACAACTTGAAAAGTCCTTCATGCTTACAAACTTCTTATGGAGTCATCTGTGGTTTCCACTGAAACTAACTGGCTACCCAACTTCTCTATTTGTCCAGTCCTGCTTGCTTCCCTTTCCTTCTAAAGAAGTTAATCTCATTCACACTTCTACAGAACCTCCTGTCCTCTAATCACCTTCCAAATATACTTCTTTGCTGTCATGATCATGCATTTCATAATCACACATATTTTTGTTTTATTTTGTTTCTATTATGAAACTGAAATGTAGTAAACTGTCAGTTGGAAGTCTAAGGTGTGCATAACCCAAGCCATGATATATTCAAGAGCCTCAGATACATGTGGCAATTGGATAATGAATAGGGAAGACTATAGAAGTATTGATGCATTTGAGTTATGGCCTTGGAGAAGAACACTAGAAGTACCATGGACTTTCAGAAGATCAAACAAATATGTGTTGCAAGAAGTACAACCAGTATGCTCATTTGAAATCAGATCAGGATGATGAAACTTCATTTTTCATACTTTGGACATATTATCAGGAGGAACCAGTCCCTGGAGAAGGACATCATGCTTGGTAAGGTGGAGAGTCATTGAAAAAGAGGAAGACCCCCAATGAGATGGATTGGTGCAGTAGAAGAAGACTCTGTAACAATTGTGAGGATGGTACAGGATTGGACAGTATTTCATTTTGTTGTCCATACGGTTGCTATGAGTTGTAACTGGCTCAAAGGCAGCTAATAACAACAAGAACAAGGAAGGAAGAAGTCACAAAAATGGGAATCAATCAACGTTATCTTCACATAACATGAGTTGTTTTAATTTTATTTTTTGCTTCTTTGTTGGGTTGTTTTTGCCTAGGAAGTCTTGCGGTTTGCGGTTTTATTTTTAATTACCCCTATCAATGTAGCTGCTGATCATCATTGTTTTAAATCAGATGAAAAAAAAAAAAAAAATCTTTGGACATATTATCAGGATGGACCTGTCCCTGGAGAAGACATCATGCTTGATACGGTGGAGGGTCATTGAAAAAGAGGAAGACCCCCAATGAGATGGATTGGCAAAAAAAGAAAGAAAAAAATCCACTGTCATTTAATCAATTCTAACTCATAGTGACCCTATGGAGTGTTTCTAAGATTCTAATGTTTATGGGACCAGACAGCTTCATCTTTCTCCCACTGACCTTGTGGTTAGTAGTCTAGCATCTATCTAACCCACAGCATCACAAGAACTCCTTAAATCCAAGGTAGATCATTAAAATAAGGATTGTGGTTGAATTTCATAGTTACAGTGGATGAAACTGGACACATGGTATGTTTTCCTTTATTACCTGAGTTAATCTCTGGCCAAAAGGAGAGATGATCCTGTGATTTATTTTACCCCTGAACAAATAGGGAATATGTCAGAATTGTCTACAAATGCCCTCATGTATTTTTACAAACCAATCTTGAATATTCAAACTGACTTGATATATAGTAAGAGTATGTCGATGCTTTCATGTGTGACTTAAATATCTGTAGGTTTTTGTTGTTGTTGTTGTTTTAAATCTTCACTAGCTTGCATCATTATGCATATTCTCTCCCTCTGTGCAGCTGACTGTGTGTATCCACGTTAATATAATCTGCTAATTGACTTGGTTCTGCCAATAAATGCATTGCCAATGATGCTGTTCTTTCATTTTATAAACATTCAAAAATACTCACTCAAATTGGCTAGCTCCCTAGCAACCATCTTTTTAAAGGTGAACACCTTCAGTGGTGAGAACAAGCATTTCAACCCCTTGAAAATAACAGTGGAGATGTTTTGCTTCTACTCTCCCTCCCTGATGAATATTAAGCCTCTTTTTCTTAAAAAGAAAGAACAAATCAAGCACAGAATTTTCATTTCTCAGCTTCGTGTTAGTGGCAATGGCAGGTCTGAAAGTGTCTTTAGGGGCAGCCTTGATGCCCGTTTTTCTTTTTGAGAAACACTGCATTAGACCAAAAAATGCCCCTGAGATTTAATTATCTTTCTATATTATTTTTCACTACAAAGTCACTTACTTCTTTATTGTGTTGCTCTGTTAAAAAAAAAAAAAAAAAAATCTTTAGTAGATGCATTTTTTTTAATGGTAAAGGCAGTATAACTTCAAAGATGAAATGTGCTACCTTTCTTGTCTTTGACAAAGGATGCTGAATGGTTTAAATATTTTCAAGGTTATATGAAGATTTAACACTGGAATGGGTATAGAAAAACATCCAGAATAAGGAATTGGAAGAATTTTCCTATTAGAGATCTCCTACTCATGCTTTGACTTTATGTCTCTTTTGGTTGTTGTTTACAGAAACTTTGTATTCAAAGTTATTTTTTTTTTAAAAAGTATTCTTTTCCAGAAATTACAGATTGCTTTTATGGGTTCCAAGGGCGGGAGAGAAAATGGGTATGTAGAATGTTGTTGTTATTAAGTGCTGTCCAGTTTGTTCTGACTTATAGCAACCCTGTATAGGGTTTCTAAGGAGCAGCTGGTGAGTTGGAACTCCAACCTTGTGGTTGTGATCTAGTGCTTTATCCCAGTACCACAGAATAGGCTGAGAAAATGGTAAGGAACCAAGGAAGTCTTCCTCTTGATATTTCACCTCTGCCTGTCTTTGCACATCTAGTACCCCTGTTGTCACTCTTTTAATGTGTTTTGTCTCTTATTGAATCTATTGTCAAGTTCACCTGCTGGGATACAAGTTCTACTAAACATAGCTAAAGGAGCTCTAGTAACGTAGTGGTTATGAATTGAGCTGTGAACCTTAAGGTCAGCAGTTTGAATTTACCAGCTGTTCTCTGGGAGAAAGATGAGGCATTCTGCTCCCATAAAGATGTATAGCCTTGGAAACCCTGTACAGGATCTCTATGAGTCAGAACCAACTCCATGGCACATAACAACAACAACAAACATAGCTAGGTATATGACTTGACTACTCAGCTTGTCTGAGACTTTTAAGTCAACTCAATTTAAAATTTATAGGAAAAGACTGATTCAATCTATAGTGTCTTTTTATATATAGATTTTTTTTCTATAAATTAATATCAGTTCTCTGAATCAGGCTGGAAAAACCTGACTGCTCCCATTTTAATCATAGGAGAGTAACTTAAAAAGTCTTGCTACAAATGGGGCACTGTAGGATAAACACTGGACCAGTAACCGCAAGGCTGATTCCAAACCATCAGTCATTCCTTGGAAACCATATAGAGGGCCACTATAAGTTGAAACAGACTTAACAGCACTTAAAAACAAAAACTATAACTTAATAAAATGAAATTAACAAGAGGTGAACCTATTGCTTTTCAAAAAGTATCCTACATCAAAGTCTGTATATTTGTGAAGGCATGTTTCCATGTCTCTAACTTTTCCCTGCAATAGTCCTCTGCCAAGTCATTGTACTGTGATGACCTTTGTGTTGCTGTGATGCTGGAAGCTATACAACTAGTATTTTAAATACCAGCTATGTTATCCATGTTGCTTATCCCTGGGTGCATCTTCCCAAAGCCTGATAACGTCTCCTATGGGTGCAGTCTGAGGCATCAGGAGTGGCTAACGGCTGCTGTTTGTGTTGAATCTGGAAAAAAAATGCACAAGCATAGGTATGCATGGTGCCCCTCAAAAGTGCAGGATGGAGCTGGAGGTAGGAAAAGACTGGGGAAAGGGGACAAAACATAATACAGCTGTAAACATAGTAAGGTGAAAACGTCTGGGTCTAAGTCTTCCCATGTTGCTGCTTTTAACCACACCAGTCTAAGAAACCACCTAGTCTGTCAGTTTGTCATACTGTGGTGGCTTCTGAGTTGCTGTGATTCTGAAAGCTATGCCATGGGTATTTT